>NC_079230.1:16819101-16873379 GCF_029633865.1 Lampris incognitus
GGCTGTGAAAATAATGTTTAGATAGACAAGAAGGGTCCAGGTTGTAAAAAGTCTATCTGGTTGATAATGAATGAAGTTTCTCTACCAGAAAAAAAAAGCACTTGCCTCAGAGGGGTTTTTTTTGTTGGAGATATTGGAGGCAGAAATTGTTATCATTTATGACATGGCATAGCAAATCAGCTTTTATGGTCCCAAAGAAGACATTTTGCAGATCCAACTGGAGAAATGTTTTATCATACACCTTAATCTGACAAAAAAAAAGAAAAATGAGCAAGTTACAGCTTAAGCAGGACGTCTCATCTTCTCACTATATTTTCTATTAGAGACGTATTTAGCAGAAACTATACTGTTGGCTGTTGATAATGCTATTACGCAGCTTTGTCATTATTGAATTACAGGTAGGTAAATTCAGATGTATAACATGAATGGTTAGATACATGAAGGAAATGGGATTAGTTTGTTTCGTAGTTGGTAGCTGTCCTAAGTTCAAACATTGAAACTTTGTATCTTCATAGCTATGCTACACAGCATGTATGCTAGCTGAGTGTTAGCCTTCTGTACGAAAAGAAACTCTGCAATATATACATATATTTTTGGATGCTATGTGGATGAAGCACAAAAAAATACAGAGCTAGTATGTCAGCATAGCTAGCTAGCTAACTAGCTACCAGAGAGGCCTGTTCAGTGTCGTTTCTTATGCGAACAAATGGGCAGAAAACCTCGCCATTAAACCCAACCGAGCAACCAAACTCTTACAGTTAAGAACTAATGTGTTAATTAAGTAATCTAACACATAGTTTGTGTCAGTTATGCTTATGTAAGGATGCTTATCTTTCTCTGCGGCATATGTATAACCCTACAACTGTTTGATCATTATCCTTTCAATTACTATTTATAACATTAAAACATTCCTAAAAAGAACAAAAAGGTGATCTGATGCAACAACCCATGGCCAAATGTTGTGATATATTATTGTGCCAGCATCTGTACTGGGCTATGGGTACACAGACGGGGTCAACCCTGTGAGTTAGCTATTGAACAGGTTAGGTACCGGTTAAGGTTAGCTTAAGGTAAGTGTTGGGTTCAGGTTAAGGTAAGGTAGAAGTTGATGTTAAGTCAGGTTAAGGCAGTTGAGGTTAATTTTAGGCAAGTTCAATGAAATAGGGTTGCGAAAACACGCTCCCACATGTACTTGCTCAAACACAAGGGGAAACTATGACTGAAGGTAAAAAATGACCCCAGACACACAAGGTGACCTTGCCAAGCCCTTTAAGCAAGAAACCTTCACACAGATTTAGTAATGTCTTACTACATTAAGTCAGTGTTGAATGACATGCACTGCATTCTAACACATCCCTGTTTTGAAAGTCTTGTGTGTGTGTGTGTGTGTGTGTGTATGTGTGTGTTTTGTTTGGACTTTAACATTTGGTGCTCTCCTCATTCTTATGAGTGACAGCGAGCTGCTGACCTAGGCACACAGAAGTTTAAGCATTCAAAGTTCAGATGGAGACGGGTCCTTGTCTAAGCCAACATTCTGGCATTTACAGGGACCCCCCGAGGAGTGCTGGAGCTGGATCAGGGCCGACTTTCTCCTAAGCAACCAAAGCGCGCACGCACGCTCGCACATACACACACACATGCGCGCATGAAAACTGACAGATAAAGCAACTCCCTCACCTAGTCATCCAGTCATACAGGATTATAATTACACACACACACACTTTAAGAACATATGTTCTGATGAAGACATTTTGTTGTCTCCATTATTACATGGTCAGGCTATGCAAGAACACCAACTGAGATGCCGACAGATACGCACACGTACAAAACCCTCTGACACTGACAGACACACACACACACACAAACACACACACACACACACAGACAAAAACACATCTACGACCATACTGACAAAGACACCAAGCATACATGCGCGCGCATGCGCGCGCACACACACACACACAGTAATGAGAACAGCTGGAGAGGGTGCAGGCGGGTGCACAAGAAGGAGGGGGTGAGGAGGGAGGGGGTAGAGGGGAGGGATGTCCTCTGCCTCTCACCTTGACTGCCAGACCCTTGCTGTGCGTTTGGGGATTTTCCAAAGGGAACCGGCGCTAACCTGCCTTACCTCTACCTCTTCACCCCTCTCCCTTTCTCCTCTCTCTCTCTCCCTCTCCTTCTCCTCTCTCTCTCCCTTTATCCCCCCTCTCTCTCATCAACTCTCACTTCATCATTCTTTTCCTTTCCTTTCCTTCTTTCTCTCTCTCTCTCTCTACTTCCACGTGTGTCTGCATGCTTTTTCTGCCTCATCAGAAAGGGAGGCAGAAGGGAGGAAGGGGGGGGGGGGTGGAGGGACAGGTTGAGAGAGGTTGGACGGACGAAGTAAGAGTAAGGGAGAGTGGGAAGAGTGCTGACTCAATTAAAAAAACAGACAAGGGGTTTCTGACTCGATGATGGAGGTGTGGAAGGTCAGAAGGGAGGAGGGAAGGTATGTGTGTGTGTGTGTGTGATGTGTGAAAATCTGTCTATGTTAGTGTTTGGTCAACTAGGGTTAGGGGTTGTGGTAAAATTCAGGAGCTGAGAATGAATGCGGGTAAGTGAGCTTCCTGTGCGTGTTGCGTGGCAGGATGTGTTGTGTGTAGCTGTGTAACCTTGTGTATTCATTGTTCACACACAAAACACTGACACAGCCACTGGTATTATTACATAACAAGTAAACTGCAGTGAATCTTAACAACGCTTGACATCTGGGTAGTAGAGCTATGGTGTATTGCGTGCGTGTGTGTGTGTGTGTGTGTGTATGTGTGTGTTTAAAGCCCTGTTAGTGTGAGTACGTCAAGTCTCGAGTGAGCCACTCCAGACTACAGCACTGCAGGTAGGCTGACTGACTTGCAGCATACACCTTGGAGAGACCTTTTCCTCTGTGGATGCATGAACACATGCAAACAGATGCACGTACACACACACACACACACCCACACACACACACACCCACACACACACACACACGCACGCGCGCGCAAACTCGGTCTCTTTCTTCCTCTCTATTCCCCAGCAAGTCTGCACAGAGAGGGGCGCTGCACCGTTATAGTTAACAGAGTGATGATGGATGTGGTAACTCCGTATCACCCAGCACCATCCATCCCAATTAACTAGTTTTGCAAGACATGGCAGCCAATGACACAGCGTGGAGCTAAAACGCACAACTGCAACAATATCAATTCCCTGTACAGCAGAAGATGGGGATTTTGTACTGGACTGAAGTACTGGAGGGATTTTTATGTGTGTGTGTGTATGTGTGTGTGTGTGTGTGTGTACTTTGCATGAGTGTGTGTGTGTGTGTGTGTGTGTGTGTATTTATGGGTTGTTAGCACAGACTGGGATGTGGAACAGGGCTTTACCCCGCTCGGCACGACCGCTCAGCGGTGCTGCCGTAACTCCTGCCGTTATGCAGTGCTGCTACTGGGGAGCCGGCGACCTGAAGCGTGTTCGGGCGGATGCGGTACCGTGGCATCCTTGCCTGTGCACCCTGTCCTCCCCCTCCTCCTATTCCGTCTAACAAAACCACCGTCCATTCTCCGCCCTTTTACCCCCTGCTCTTCTTTCTTTAACCTTTACGTTCCTCCAGTCCTCCTTCATTTCTCCCTGGCCTTCTCCTGCGCCTATCCTACCCTTGCTTTCCCGGCACCCCTTAACTCCTTCCACCCGTATCCTCCCCTCTACCATCCCCTACTTCTCCCTCTATCCTACCCCCTCCCCCCCCTCACGCTCATGCCCCTTCCCAGTCATGTGATCTGAGGTGATCCCTATCTAGCGAGCCCCATATAAAGCTGACAGCCCACAAAGGTGTGTGTGTGTGTGTGTGTGTGTGTGTGTGTGTGTTTGGGGGTGGGGGCGGGGGGGAGTAAAGGGATCAGAGAATGAATGAAGGAGAAACAGGAGGAGGAGGAGTGATGCTCCGCTCTGCTCAGATGGCTTGCAGTGCTCTAATAGAGGGAGAAGGAGCTGCTAGTCACAATGCCTTCACTTGCACGCCGCTGCTTACTCGCCATGCAGCAACACCATGGCGTGTCACCTCGGCGGCGAGCCACCATGGCTCGGATTTTTATGCCACCGCAACTGACAGAAGAATTTGCGAACAGAGTTTGTATCCAGTAAATTGTTCGATAAAGTGTTGGGCCGGCTACCCTGTTCTGTCCTCGTCTGAAATTGAGGGTGAGAGGAGGAGAAAAATGGCCTTCCCTTCTGCCCCCCCCTCTCCCTACCAATAATTCCCCGTACTGAATAGTGAAGCCGTATTACTTTATCCTCTAAGTGGAGACCCACAATGTCATCTGGCAAACTAAACTTTTACTTTGTCCAACTTTTTCTCGGTC
This sequence comes from Lampris incognitus, assembly GCF_029633865.1. Taxonomy (NCBI): domain Eukaryota; kingdom Metazoa; phylum Chordata; class Actinopteri; order Lampriformes; family Lampridae; genus Lampris; species Lampris incognitus. The sequence continues at coordinate 16,823,478 of NC_079230.1, forward strand.
TTGCTGAGAGCTGGCCAGCTCTGGTCCCGGGTATCAGAGCCCGGCCCAATTATGTCTGCCTGCCTCTGTCAGATTGTTTATACCTGGCTGAACATGTGTGTTTGTGTGGACGTGGAGGTTGGCTAAATTGCACAGGGAAGTGTGTGTGTGTGTGTGTGTGTGTGTGTGTACTGTATATATATTTATATACACACCTCTGTGTGTGTGTGTGTGTGTGTGTGTGTGTGTGTGTGTGTGTGTGCATACATTCGTGCAACTAGATCTCCCCACACACACATACACACACACACACACACACACAAATATCCTCCTCTGTACACCATCCATCCTGTTCTCCCTCCTTCACACCCCTCCTCCCCACCTCCATCTCTCTACCCGGGAGGCTTTTCCGGAGCACACGGCTAATAAAGTGGGCCAGGTCCGCCGCTGAGCACTATTTTTATCAGAAAGCAATTTTCAGGAGGTGCCCACAGGTAAGCGAGTCCTGGTGCCTCAGACAATGGAGCTGTGACAAGGAGTTCCCCCTCCCCTCCATTAACCTCTGCCGAGCGGTTCCCCGATGGCCTGGCGCTCCAGGACCGCCGCACAGCCCTGGCACACACCTGCTCCCCGATACACCGCCGATATGTGGGGGGTGGGGGGGGGGTAGGGGGGAAACCGGTTGGGGTTTATGAGACAGTGTCTTGAAAAGTACGTACATACTACATACTAATAAAATGCAAATTTTAGTGATGTTAGTATGCAAATTCAGTAAGTGAAAGGCATGTATAAACACAGAAGAAAACACTGAGTATTGAGCTTGCAGTCACTAAACAATCAAAATCGACCGAGTGAAAAGTTCCACAGCAACATGCGGCCACCGAGAGGAGGCTCGACTGCAGCCAGCGTCGGTAAATCCACATGAACGAAGTGGAAGCGACAGAGTTCTGCTTCTGATGGCACAAAGGGTCGATGCCGCTTTCATGTGATTCACCCAAATGTACTGGGGCGGATGTACTGGGGGTGCAGGAGGTGCTGATGCACCCGGGTAGGGGGCCTGGGAAAATTGCGATTTAGAGTTTTGAGCACAGGCCCCATGCACCTACTTTACAGGGCAACATTACGAGTCATAAATATATATACAGAATTACCTAATGCGGGAACAGTCTGGGACCTATGGGACCTATATACTGCAGACAGCATTCATAAGTCATGGTTTCTCCGATGATTTCTTCTCACCAACAGTCACCGCACACCCTAAGCTATCGTCAAAGACCCATCAACTGAGAACAGAAAAAAATCATTATTACTTTTAGACTTCTGTGGAAACTATTATTACTTTTCATTATGTTGCCAAAGACTGTTGGGAAAGTGATATAACCAAATATCGTTATTCTATTGCTTGCTGATTGTCATATGATTCCTATGTCCATGAGTGTTTTCTTTTTGCATTTTTTTCCCCCTCTACGTCCCTTTTTCTCCCCAGTTGTACCCGGCCAGTTACCCCACTTTTCCGAGCCGTCCCAGTCTCTGCTCCACCCCCTCTGCCGATCCGGGGAGGGCTGCAGACTGCCACATCTCCTCTGATACATGCGGAGTCGCCAGCCACTTCTTTTCACCTGACAGTGAGGAGTTTCACCAGGGGGATGTAGCACGTGGGAGAATCATGCTATTCCCCTCAGTTCCCCCTCTTCCTGAACAGGCACCCGACCGACCAGAGGAGGCGCTAATGCAGCGACCAGGACACATACCCACATCCGGCTTCCCAGACACAGCCAACTGTCTATAGGGACGCCCAACCAAGCCGGAGGTAACACGGGGATTCGAACCGGCGATCCCCGAGTTGGTAGGTAACAGAATAGACCGCCACACCACCCACACACCCATAACCAAATATTGTTATTTTATTGCTTGCCGGTTGTCACATGATTCCCATGTCCATGAGTGTTTATTCTCTCCAGCTACCTTGGATCTGAAAGTTAGCTAGCAAGCGAAAAAAACACTAACATCTGTGAGGAGCAGCAGGATGTCTTTGGATATGAACACAAAAGTTGTACACAGAAAAGAAAAGAAAAGCATGCGGATGAAAGAGAGAGAGAGAGGGAGAGAGAAAGAGACAGGGAGAGAAAGAGAGAGATAAGCTTCCAAAGTTGGATTTGTTTGTTAGCTGACAGAGAGCTGGTCATGGAGAAACTGTTGCTCGCTCTGTCGCTTACACTACTGGTAGTTCTGGGATCAGGTCAAGCTCTCTTGCAGTTAGCCAAATGAGCAAGTCATTCAATTTGCATTAACATTTGATGAAATGTATATTGATCAGGGGCCCCTGATCAATTCTTGCACCAGCGCCTGTCATTACTCACTTCCGCCAGTGATTTTACATGCTGAATAGTATACCCAATAGTGTGCAACATATACTCCATACTTAAGTATGCACAATGTACAAACAATTAATTCACTGCCGGAGTGTGGCGACGAATGATCAAGGGAGGGCAATAGTGGAAAGAAAGGTAGGGTGGAGGTGGACACAAAAAATAATGGGATAAATACAAAGAGAAAGACATGCTAAACTTCATCAACACTTCCTGGGTGCAGCTTGCAAGCTTACCAGTTAATAAATGTCTCTATTCAATGCCATTTAGCCCGACAATAAGTATCGGTTATCACCGGCTTGTAGTTTAGGGACAAAGGAGAAATGTTGTTCCACACAATAGTAAAAAAAAAACAATGAGACTGATTTACCAATATAACAAAGATGGTTTACATGAGAATCCGGGAACAAGTTCTGAGTTTTGTATCTGTAGACGTTGTCGCTCCCGCTTAGCCTCGCCTTGCTTAGCCCCCTTTACAACCGTTTACAGGGCCAAGGTGAAGAAATGAGTAGGTGGAGAGGTGAGATACAACAAAAATGTGGAGTGATGGCAGACGGAGGAGGGGGAAGAGGGGGAGCGAGGGAGAGGATCGTTGAGTAGAGGAGAGGTGACAGTGAGCAGGGAAGGGGGCAGGACAGCGAGAGAGGGTGGAGGACAGGAAGAGGACAACACAAGGAGAGGTAGAAGAGAGAGGTGGGACAAGGACGGAAGATAAGGGACAGGCCTGAACAGGGAAAAGATAAGATAAGATATGTTATGGTCATTGTATCATTGTACTGCTGTGCAAGTCAACAACACAATGAAATTATGACTGCACTGCCTTAATTTAAAAACAATATTAAAACAATTAAAAAGCCAAAGGAACAGCAGTGTTCAAGGTGTGGTCCGGTGTGCAAATAAACAATTAGCAGCAATACAATAGAGTGTAAACAAGTAAACAAGTATGGCATATGGGCATATTTTGCACAGTAGAGAGTTCAGTCAGTGGGGGGAGTGATATGTGTGTTATGTGTGCATTTGTGTGTGTGTGTTGTAGTGAGTGTGTGAGTGGGGTGAAGGGGGGAGGGGGTGTCAGGCCATGTTCAACAATTTGACAGCTTTGGGGAAGAAGCTGCTTTTCAGTCTTGTGGTGCGTGCATGTATGAACTGCTAGAGGGGAGTAGTTGAAGAGGTGGTAGGGTCACGAATGATGTTGGAAGCCCTGCTCTGACATCGGGACTGGTAGATGTCCTCATCTGCCAGAAGCGGTGTCCGAATGATATTTTGGGTCATCTTGATGACTCTCTGCAGAGCTTTCTGATCCTTCCTGGTGCAGCTGGAATACCACGCTGTGATATAGTACGTGAGGATACTCTCCACTGTGCACCGGTAAAAGTTCATGTGAAGGTTCTGTGGCAATCTGGCTCTCTCCTCAGCTTTCTCAGAAAATAGAGGTGTTGTTTGGCCTTCTCAATGACAGTGGAGATGTGTATGGCCCAGGAGAAGTCCTCAGGAATGTGCGTCTCCAGGAACTCAAAACTGGAGATTCTCTTCACTGCCTCGCCATCAATGAACACTGAGCTGGGATCTGTTCTCCTTGTCTTCCTAAAGTCCACCACAATCTCTTTAGTCTTCTTGTTGTTATCCAAAGGAGTTGAATCAAGTGCAACTGGACTTGGTATATTCAACTCCTTTGGATAACCATGACCTGGATGAATGAGAACATTCACAGACATCTTCTTGTCGTTAAGAATGAGCTTGTTGGGTCCGCGGTGGTGCAGCGGTCTAAGCATTGGCTTTGTGTCGATGCAGTTGCCCACTGGGGACCAGCGTTCGCACCCTGGTCTCGTCAGATCCGACTATGGCCGGACTCGATGAAGCAGCAATAATTGACAACGCTGTCTTCGAGAGGGGGGCGGAGTCAGCTTGTGTTCGTCACATGAATGCGTCTCTATGTGTGTCGGAAAAAGCAGTGGTTCGGCCCGGATTCGCCTCGTCACGAAAGTAGGGAGGCATCTCCTTCAAGACTGCCAGCCGGAGAGATGCAGTTGGCGAACACATGCATTACGGGGGTGGGTGTTTGAACTAAAATAGGGATCGATTGGCCACTAAATTGGGAGAAAAAGGGGAAAATCAGAAATACATTAAAAAGAAAAAAAGAATGAGCTTGTTGGCAGAACACCGGGCTGTCAGGTTTTGCACCTCATCCCTGTATGCTGACTCATCGTTGTTAGAAATCACTGTTGACTGTTATGTCATCTGCAAACTTGATGATGGTGTTTCTTGCGTGGATGGGTAGACAGTCATGGGTGACGAAGGCACACAGGAGAGGGCTCAGTACACATCCCTGTGGAACACCAGTGTTCAGGGTGAGGGTGGAGGATGTATGTATTTCTAACCTGACAGTTTGGGGGCGGTTGGTCAGAAAATCCAGAGTACGGTTGCAAATGGTTGCGTTCAGGCCCAGGCTGTGGAGTTTGGATACTAGTCTGTTCAGAATGACGGTGGTCTAAGGTTAACTGAAGTCCAAGAAGAGCATCCTGATGTACGTGTCTGATAGTAATTATGAATGTCAGAGGTTCACAGGCTGAGAAAAAGCAAGGGAGGAGGGAGAAAGCGAGAGAGGGAAAGACAAACCACGAGAGATAGACAGACACAAATGGCTGGGCAGGGAAGGAAGACAGACTGACAGGCACATAAGAGCTGTACAAGTGAGAGAAGGAGGATAAAGGGAGACGCAGAGCAAGAGGAAGAAAGATGAGTGCGCCGGCGTTGTTGCTCCCAGCGGAACCGTTATGTTCTGTATGTCTGGGCCTGTCAGGCCATCCTTCTCTTGCTCACTCTCTCTCTCCCTCCTCTCTTGCTATCTGTTGCCCTCCCTCGCTCCACCCCCCACCATTCTTCCCCGTCTCTCCTCTTCTTAACACAGTGACAACGATAAACCTTGTTTGTTATTACTGGAGGTAAGATCCAGCCAGCCCCGTCACTCCGTGTCCCTTCCCTGAGGAACAGCCCCGACCCTGAATACAGACACATACCCCTGCATATCATATTACACACACACACACACACACACACACACACACACACACACACACACACACACACACACACACACACACACACACACACACACAGAGTTACTAATATCATGCAGATAAGACGAGGCCATTTTTGTGTCTCCTTTGTGGAGGGACTTGTAAAAGTTTACTTCTACTTACTATATTTTGAAAAAATAAAAGGTATTTAGTATTTTTGAATGTCAAAATTAAAAAAAATCTTGAAAAATTTACCCCAAAGACACAACATGCCAACTATTTTAACAGTGAGTCAAGTCAAGATTATTTGTATAAAATAAAATCATAAAGTAGTGTCAAAGGGCAAGTGCCACACATTTTTAGTTTTGTACTATTGTCTTGGAAAGACAGGTTTGGTTTTATGATTAATATTTATATTTAGGGGCATCTGGATGGCGTGGCAGTCTATCCCGTTGCCTTCCAACACGGGGATCGCTGGTTCGAATCCCCGTGTTATCTCTGGGTATCTCAACATTTTTTATTTTTTTTTATTTTACAGATTTTATGTGCTCCTGCTGACCTTCCCGTGTCTGGACCGGGTCTGTTAAGTGCTGTCTGGCTTCAGTGAGACAGGAAAGGAGCAGGTGATGGCTTATGGAGGAGTTTGACTGTGTATTCTAAACATTGTATGTGATCATTAAAGTGTGTGCATGCAGGCCTCAGAGGAAAGACAAGAGCATGGAGACAAGTAAGTGTCCCACAGCTGCACCATTACCATTACCATTAACATAAAGACCGCAATTATCATTACCACCACTGCAGTAAACTCAAGCAGTAACAACTTATGCACATGGGAATTTAATGCATGTAATGTCCATAATCATGTGTGTATTTATTCGTGCGTTTATCAGTGTCCCTCCACTTAACACTTGCTAATGAAGGAGCCCAAAAGCGTAACCTTGGGTTTCAGTCAGGTCACTTGTGTTTCAGTTCCAGCTGAAACTGGAAAAAAGTTTTTCACTGTGGTCTTTTATTGGTGGCTGCAAAATATTGGAAAGCAACTTCTAACATCCCTCAGGCCTCACTGTTAACTTTGTAACCATGTGTGTGTGTGTGTTTGTGTGTGTGCATGCATGGATTTTGAATGTCTGTGTGCATGTATTTGTGTTGTGTGTGTCTCCATGTTTATAACTCGCCACCTCTGCCGTCTCTTAGGTTGTCCTATCCTGTTAACTGCTGTTTCCATAAGCTGGTCAAAGTTGCCAGTGAGTGCAAATACAAACAGGCTGTAAATCAGACCCGGGTCTGGACTTAGAGCAGAACAACATGACCCCGACGTTACCTTCCTGCCTGCCGAGACTCCCAATATAAACACACATCTATTAGAAATGGCTCCTACTTATACGTGTGTGTGTGTGTGTGTGTGTGTGTGTGTGTGTGTGTGTGTGTGTGTGTGTGTGTGTGTGTGTGTGTGTGTATAATGGTCTCAGAGGCCAACCCAGTGATGCCATCTTGGGTTTTGTCTGCCACAGAGACCCATTAAAGATTAATGGTGAAAAGCCGCTGCAGCAGTGCAGTAACAAGTCTGACTGTAAGCCTCTCAACACGTCTCTACCCACGCTTCTCTTTCTCGTGTTTTTTACTGCTTTTTTGTAAGGTAGATGACAATAACGTGAAAGCCCAACTTTTAAAAATGATTCCCATTTCAGTTGTCGTTTGGCTTTGGCATGAGAAAGTCTTGGGATTGTTTGTGTTGTTGTACAACGGTGTTTTAGAATAGTCGTGTTGTGTCTCGCTCACTACCTCTCTGTTCCAAAGGATGGCGAGCCATAACACCTACCATTGAAATAGAATATTTTTAAGAGGCAAGAGAGAGAGGGAGAGAGTGAGAGAGAGAGAGAGACAGGGAGAGAGCGAGAGAGCGAGAGAGGAAGGGAGAGAGAGAGACAGGGAGAGAGCGAGAGAGGAAGGGAGAGAGAGGGTTAGAGAGGGTGAGCGAGAGATAGAGGGGGAGACAGAGAGAGGGAGCGAGAGATAGAGGCGAGAGAGAGAGATAGATCGAGAGGCACCGAGCGATAGAGGGGGAGAGATAGAGAGAGACAGGGAGAGGGAGAGAGAAATAGAGAGAGGGAGTGAGAGAAGTGAAAGAGAGCGAGCGAGTGAGAGAGCAAGAGAGAGCAAGAGGGGGGGGAGAGAGAGAAAGGGAGAGATTCAAAGAGTGAAAGCTACAAAGCAAACACTACAAATAAAGCAAATACTGATAGAAGACCATATGCAGTACCATATGTCCATATACTGAACGTGCTCTTTATTGTGTTTCAGGAAACCAGACGATTCTGTCCTGTCTCGCTTCCCTCCCTTCCTTTCCCTTCTTCCTCACTGAAAATGTCAGGGTAATGTCCGAGCCGGAGACATCAGTCTTCCTCGTGCTCTTCTATGTTCTCTTCTTTACGTACATGGTTGGTACCTTTGTGAAAAACGTGCATGCCTAAGCACACATGATTTATCGGACACAAATATTTTGCTGTGAGAAAATAAATATAAACACATGTAGGCTTGACCACGGGTCTCAGTTAAGCAGCCTTCTGGTTAGCTTAAAATCTGTTCATTCATCCATTCACTTTCCAAGCCGCTGATCCTAATTAGGGTCGCGGGGTGCTGCAGCCCATCCCAGCAGTCATTGGTCGGAAGACAAGGGACACCCTGGACATGTCGCCAGTCCATCACAGGGCAGACACATTCACACCTAGGGGTAATTTAGTATCTCTGATGCACCTGACTTACATCTTTGGACTGCAGGAGGAAACCGCTAACATCTAGTTAATGCTAATTATATTCACTGACGGTGCTGGTGACAGTCTGCTAATGAAAGAATAGTGAAGTAAAACAGTTTTGTCATTGTTGACTGAGCTGAATCCCTCCAGAAAGATACATGTCAGCAACCTCCCACAGTTACCAGCAAGGTCCATGACACCTTATTTCATCAAGCTAACTGTTCGTTGTTAAATCCAACAGTTTCTGAGTCCACTGACAAAATAGTTTAAAGATACACAGCATGTACAACTGACATGGCTTTGCAAAATACAAACAATGACATTTTCTTCCTATTTCTTTCAGAAAAAATACATCCCAAATTCAAAGTTTTGCAGTTTAAAATGTAATAACCTTTACGTAGAAAGTTAGCGGCTAGTTAGCTGGGCTCCAGGCATCAGCTGACATGTTGTGGTGCTTTTTAGCCGCAGCTTTTGAGGTGATAAGGTATATTCTGGCCTCGCTGGTGTTAAATTACATTTTTTTTACATATGTTTACAGTAGTCTATATGAATGGTTTTATTTTTATTTTGATTTTGAAATACTTTATTGATCCCCGTGGGGAAATTACGCTCAGCATTTAACCCATTCTAGCTGTGTAGCTAGGAGCAGCGGGCAGCCGCTGTGCAGCACCCGGGGACCAACTCCAGTCCGTCTTCCCATGCCTCGGTCAGGGGCACAGACAGCAGTATAAACCCTAACATGCATGTCTTTTTGATGGTGGGGAAAACCGGAGCACCCAGAGAAAACCCACCACAGACATGGGGAGAACATGCAAACTCCACACAGTGGACAACCTGGGATGACCCCCAAGGTTGGACAACCCCGGGGTTCGAACCCAGGACCTTCTTGCTGTGAGGCGACAGTGCTAACCACTGGGCCACCGTGTTACCAATTTCTCAGACTGTTATTCCATGAAGAATAATCCATCCCATCCTGACCCTGTCTGCCTATTAATTTAATGATGATTCTCGCCATTGCTGCAGGCATTTACCGTACATGTTATGCTTTAATTAGTGATTTGGTAATATTTTTCATGCACGTATGTGTTGGTGAAAAGCATTGCTGAGTTATTGATTAAACTGTCATGGTGATGAGTTACTATTACAACATAACAGCCTCAAAAAAATTAACTTGGTTTCCACATCTTCTACAGGTCATTATCCGCCAGCATTACGACATGCCCAAACTGCATTCTGCATGGAGGTTATTTTGAACTGCTCGCTAAAAGCCACTCGTCCTTATGGAGATGACGCAGGAGCCTGTCCTCCACATGCTAAGGGTTGCATAACAGGGTGTTGAGGCTCTGCGCTGCCTCTGTCCCAGACCCGAGGCATGGAGAGCCAAACATGCCTGCTGCCCCCCCCCCCCGCTCTCTCTCTCTCTCTCTCTCTTTCGCCCTCTTCTCTCTCTCCTGTCCCCACATTCTCACACAAGAATAGCTGAGCAGGTAGTCAAAGGTGAGAAAAAAAAGGATCCCCCCCCATTGCTCTATGCTCATCTCAGAGGGATTTTCTCTCCGTTTTCACTTCCCTCTCTCTCTCTCTCTGTGATTCTCTCCCTTGGTGAAAATGGGTCACCTTTCTTCTGTCAGGAGAATGCCTGCGTAAGTGTAACCTCTACAGCTACCTACACCTGTGCTGCTGCTGTGTGTGTGTGTGTGTGTGTGTGTGTGTGTGTGAGAGAGACCAGTGTATTTACTTCACGTTGGAGTTCGAAGCTTTAGAAGAGGACCCAGGCAGGGACTGTCAATATTTCAGTGTCAATATTTCAGTGAGGGTTAAATCAAAAGTATGTCAGTCAACAAAAACAAAAAAAACAAAAACAAAAAGTGAGTTTTAATTTATATAAATAAGCGAGTGTGCACGTGGATATGCATATGTGCATGCATGTGAGGAAAACAATAGGAGAGACAGACGGAGAGCTCTTCCTGTTATGACCTTTCAGTATTCCACCGAATAGGCAAAGTGTACCACATGCAGAAGGTTGAGTCTTGGCCATGCTGCTGTCATCCCCCCTCACACGCTGCAGCAGCAGCTTGTGAGCGAGCAGCAGTATGTCAACTTTGAAGGGAGCACACCGATGCACTTCAAACAGGATCTCACACACTTTGCCTCCTCTCGGGCAGGGAAAAATAAAAGATAAGGACTACACTCTGATCCATCCCTCTGCCTGGCTCGGCTTCCCGTCTACCCTCCCGTCTAACTCTCAGCGCTGTGGCTCGCGCAACGCTGCTCCTCTTTGCTCATCCCTACAGGGACTGTGGGAGCTTGTTCACAAGACTATGCATTGGATCGTATCAGTTACGTATGTGCTGCACTGTCAGCGATCAGGTAAAATCCTCACTCAGCCTATGCAAGCATACACACACACACACACACACACGCAGGCATGTATGCATGCACACCCCCCCCCCACACACAGTGCCTTGAGCCCCGGTGCTCAGACGGTGGGTTTCAAAGGGCAAAACAGTAAACATTACACACAGCTGTCTTGATGCATGCTCAAAAACCCAGGTAAGAAAATCACAGAAAGTTTAATCAGTCCATCTGGACACAACGTTTATTGAGAGAAACGTTTCATCACTCATCTCAGTGACCTCTTCAGTCTCAACTGACTGCAGGTATCCCCACCCTTATAAACAATACAGTGGTATAACAACCGAAACCACCAATCAGTTTCATATGCAAATAGGCGTGACCATTAACTAGAGTTTCAATGGCCATGTGTACTTTTCACAGAGGATTTGGGAATGTTTGCAATCACAGCAATGTAAGATGGTGACAGATGTGCTCTTCATGTACCTGGCCAAGAGGATGGCACCACACAGAAGAGCTAACACGTCAGGGCAGGACTCCGCAGTCTACACCCATCTACTGGCCAGTGGCCACTCTGTCAGGGATGAGGATGTGCACATCCTTGATAGGGAGGAACGCTAGTTTGAATGGGGAGTCAAAGAGGCCATCTATGTGAAGAGGGAACGACCATTCCTGAACTGGCTAAGAGTACATCTGTCACCATCTTAAAATGCTGTGATTGCAACTATTCCCAAACCCTCTGTGAATAGTACACATGGCCATTGTAATGGCAATTTGCATATGAAACTGATGGTTGTTTTCGGTGGTCGTTATGCCACTGTATTGTTTATAAGGGTGGTGATACCTGCAGTCAGTTGAGACTGAAGAGGTCCCTTACAGATGAGTGATGAAACGTTTCTCTCTCAACAAACATTGTGCCCAGATGAACTGATTCAACTTTCTGTGACATAACGAAATGGTTATTCAACTTCCACAGCCAAGCATGATTCAAAAATGTGGTGGAAGTCTGCATTAGTTCATTTTTAACAAGTTGCAACGCCACATTAAAATGCATGTTCAGCTGTCATATATACTGTCTCTCGCCTGTTCGTCTCATATGCAAAGCAAAGCCAAGCGGTGCAATGACAGGATTTAGACAAAAAAAAAGGGGTTGCATTCATCACATGATGGGGTTTTGAAGTTTTGTGGTGCTGTGCGATAACCAAACGGTTGCCATACCGAGGTGTAGAGGTAGCCCTCGCTGTTCATGGCCACATAGAGCCCTGTCTTGGTGCTCTGGATGGCCACTATCCTAAGCCCCACAGGAATCAAGTTGAACTGCACTGCAACAAAAAAAGGAAGAAAAGAAAAAGAAAAAGAAAAAAAACAGAGGGAAGCGGGGAGGAGAGAGGGGACAAGTGTTAGAGCAATCATTCTTTCCTGTAAATGTTCACAGTGGCTTGCGGCATTAAAAAAGACAATGGCTTTCCAGCTGGCACCTATTTCACCGCCTCAACTCTGCTGTATATCTGTCAAAGACTGGAACAGGAAGTGGATGCGAGTGTGATCGAAAGGGAGGGGTAAAGAGAGAAGATTTAGGAGGGGGGGGTCTGGTTTGTTGTACACCTGAGGTCAGACGACACCTGGAAGTGACAGCACAGAGAATTTCCATGTTGGAGAGGGACAGACAAGGAGGGAGGGAGAGAGAGAGAGGGAGAGAACAAAGAGAGACAGTGAATGGCTTAGCCGAGAGCTTCAAGAATACATTAGAACGTGACATCTCCAGAGCCTGCCTTGAATTCATTTCCCCCCATCCTGAAACAGTAAACAGCAGTTTGTAATGCAGTTCACTGGAGCCCCTCAGTGGGACCTTGGTTTGTTATGTGCATAGCTCTACATATCAACTAACTCCTCAGCGGGGGTTCATGTCGACTGTGTGTGTGTGTGTGTGTGTGTGTGTGTGTGTGATTGACCATGGATTTAAGCCTGCAACTGCTTGCCATTTATCATTTGTTTGTTGGCTTCTATGGACAGAGCTGAACGTTACACGAGTCTCTAAACAAGCACATGCAACGGATGTGTTTCTGCATGTGTGTGTATGTGCACGTGTTTCAGTTCACCTGTGAGTGGTCATAATGTTTTGGCTCATTAGTGTGAGTACAGATAACAAAAAGATGAGGCAGGTCCCATGTGTTAGGGGTGGGTGTGTGTGTGTGTGTGTGTGTGTGTGTGTGTGTGTGTGTGTGTGTGTGTGTGTGTGTATTCTTCTCGGGAATCTAGCCCGTGCGCTTGGGGTGCCCTCTTATAAACAGAGCCTTATAAAAAGTGACACAGTAAGTTGAGTGATATTGACAAAATGCAGCAAACCCTGAAGACTTAAACCAACCTTCATCGCCCCGACTGAGTGCTACATGACAATCAAAGCCCCTTGAGCAGACGACTGGCTCAACACAGCAGCAGAACGTGGACAGGAAAACAGCCTGAACCAAAAGAGGTCGTTAGAGGACACTGTCCGCCCATTTACAGGACAACTAAAGTGATTAATCTTTTTTTTTGCAGGGGAAATCATTTGACATTTGTATGTATCGTGCATACTAGGCAGACCCAGGATGATCGTGCTAAAATTGTATTTATGTAAATGTAAGCCTTTCAGCTGACGCTCTTATCCAGAGTGGCGTATGGAAAGGCTGAGGGGAGCTCAACGTCCTGCTCAAGGACACTTTGACAGAGTGTGGATTGACACGCTGGCTGGCAGGGATCGAGCCTGTGACCCTTTCCGTTACGCAACAGACTCTAGGCCACCCTGCATGCTCTGTACTTCCTAAATGTTGCATGTCTTAAAGGAGAATGGTGGCGACGGTGATTATTCCTGGTGTCCTCCTCGCAGCGTGACCAACACTCACTCTTTCTTCTTCACTGCTTGTGTGCCAGTCCTGCCAGTGTTTAAAATCCTTAACTCTTGTTCATGATCCCAAAATAGAGCAAGCAAAATGGAATATGAATTCAGAAAAAAACAATTTTTTTGTCTCTAGCCGTGCTGCGTTTCAAAATAATATCATTGCTACGACATTTAAGATTTGCATTTTTGCACAAAGCAGGAAGTCTAAAACCTGACTTGGGATCAGAGTTCCCTTGCTGCATTATTTATCAGCAAAACTGATCTTTTTTTTGTGTGGATTTTCCCCCCCTTTTTTCTCCCCAATTGCATCCAGCCAATTACCCCACTCTTCCGAGCCATCGCGGTCGCTGCTCCAACCCCCTCTGCCGATCCAGGGAGGGCTGCAGACTACCACATGCCTCCTCCAATACATGTGGAGTCGCCAGCCGCTTCTTTTCACCTGACAGTGAGGCATTTCGCCAGGGGGACGTAGCGAATGGGAGGATCACGCTATCCCCCTCCCCCCCGAACAGACGCCCCGACCGACCAGAGGAGGCGCTAGTGCAGCGACCAGGACATATACCCATATCCGGCTTCCCACCCGCAGACACGGCCAACTGTGTGTGTAGAGACGCCCGACCAAGGTGGAGGTAACATGGGGATTCGAACCGGTGATCCCCATGTTGGTAGGCAACGGAAGAGACCGCTACGCTACCTGGACGCCCCCAGCAAACCTGATCTTAACTTGTGAATTCTGAAGTTTCTTTTTCCTTTCTTTTTCAAATTGCGAGTGAGAATTCTGAAATGGTGTTTTAGGGTAGTTGTCAAAATGACCTGTCCTCTGCTCAGGAAAGATTGTGGTCGCAGTAATTATGCAAATCAGTTTCCAATCAAAACTCATTCCAAGGTAAAGGATGGATTGTAGGTTAGGTTCAGTAAATAGATGTCATTTCTGGCCATCGCTCAATAAATGTAACAACACTGGTACTATCGTCTAAGAAGTGGGGATGGAATGATGGTGCATTGTTGGTGGTGAAAATGCCCCCCCCGCCCATTCATCTAACCCACACCTACCTTTCTTTCTATCACCCTCTCTCTTTCTACCTTTTGAGCCCTGCCACTGTTTGCTCTATTGATCCCTGAATCTCAACCAGTCGCTTTCGCAAATGAACAACGTGTCACCAAAGACCATGGCCGGCATGACAAATAGAGCAAAGCACACACCGCCTCCCTCCCTTTACCCCCCCCCCCCGCTCTTCTTTTTCTCCCTCTTGCTAAAACACACATAAGTTAAGAAACCCGGCACCACACATACCACACACCCTCTATCTTTCCCGTTAACTCTCCCTTCTCACCCTTCGTCTCTTGTCATTGTTGTTTGCCTCTTCTTCATCACCCTCTCCCTCCATCTCTCACTATCTCTCTTGCTCCCCCGTTTCCAATAGAGGGAGCGTCAGCCGTCCCTCAATCAAAGGAGGCTTCCTTATCACAGTTCCCTGTCCTGGCTTGTCCCTCTACTTATTCTCCTTCTTTTCCTTCACTCTTGTATCGCTGTCTCCCTCAGTCCCACTTTCTTTCCACCACCCCCCCTTTCCTCTACACACCCAGCGAGGCACAGAGGACTGTTAGACTAATTAAAAAGTCTTTTGAGCGAGAGACAGACAGAGAGACGAAGGAGGAAAAACAGAGAGGGAGGAGGTGTGTGGGTGGATGGAGGGGTGGAGGGGGTCACTGAATCAATCCCACTGGTCAATCTGAGGCTTGAGATCTTCTACACAATAAACAAACAAGGAGAAAGGCGGGAGGCGAGGCGTGGCAGGGCGAAGAGTTAAGCTGTGCAGAGGGCATCTGTGGGCCGCGATGTTTGTTGCTGCAGTGCAGCATTGCATTGTGCAGTGCAGTCGGTCTCGGTGGAAATGGGAAGAGGATTAGCCGTCTGTGGCGGACCACGGAGGCACACACAGCTGAACCTCTGGACGGGCAGTGGTTGCTCTTTGCATTTTGTTTGCAGGGAAGTTGCTGGATAAAAGCACAGAGTGACTCAATAGATGCTAGCATGCATGTCAATATAAAGTATAATATATATAATATATAATAATATAATAAATATAATAATATATAAATATATAATATCAAATATAATATAATATAATATAATATAATATAATAGCCATCTATCCATTATCCAAACCGCTTATTCTGCTTTCAGGGTCACGGGGATGCTGGAGCCTATCCCAGCAGTCATTGGGCGGCAGGCAGGGAGACACCCTGGACAGGCCGCCAGTACATCACAGCGCCATCAAAGGTCTAATAAAGACAAAATCTTTTAAAACTGCTAAGTCTGGAATGGATTTGCTAATGTCTTCATACATATAAATGTGCTAGATAAAAGTCAGGCAAAATTAATAATATAATATAATATAATACAATGTGCAATAGTGGATTGTTTTATTGGACTGGGTCTTTTAATACAGTCCAATAAGTTGCATTTTAGTAGTGTTAACTAAGTTTCAAAGGTAATGTCTGGCCCCAGATATGGCGCTTTAATTAAGTTTGTTTGTATAATAGATATGATTTCACTGGGAGTGACGAAGAAGTACGGGATTAGGAATGATTATATTAGAGGGACAGCTCAGGTTGGATGGTTTGGAGACAAAGCAAGAGAGGCAAGCTTGAGAAGGCTTGGACATGTGTGGAGGAGAGATGCTGGGTATATTGGGAGAAGGATTCTGAATATGAAGCTGACAGGGAAGAGGAGAAGAGGAAGGCCAAAGAGGAGGTTTATGGATGTGGTGAGGGAGGACATGCAGGTGGCTGGTGTGACAGAGAAAGATGCAGAAGACAGGAAGAAATGGAAACGGATGATCCGCTGTGGCGACCCCTAATGGGAGCAGCCAAAAGTAATAGTAGTGTATAATAGATATGGTCGGGAGAGTGCTGGTCAATACAGTAAATATTATCACGATAATCATCAGTTTCACACGATATCGATATACATCACAATATCTGCTAACATACATATATAAGCAATAACAGCATATTTAAGAATATAACTGAGGGTCATCACACTGAACTGTTTGGTAATGTAAAGTATAAAATAAAACCAAAACCAGTTTTCAGATGATTCTCGCTCAACTCATTCTGAGAAAAATTGCAGAATGGATGTTCATTGTAATTAATTTCGACAACAAAATTGTGTTTCATCCCAATACAGCGCCTCTGAAAGACGATAAACGACAAGATTAAATCAATGCCCATGCCCTTGGCGATACTCTGATCTCAGTTTTAAATATGCTATCAGAATTTCATTTCTCTAGTGACCACAAACAGCAACCAGCAGGATTTACAAAGTCAGCAAATTCATGCCCTGTCCCCTTGAGCGACAGTGGCCTGCAAACACTGATATCATCTCGGAGTTTTGCAGTCTACCTAAAGCAGGGATCCTGCAGAAATGGTAAGCAAAGAGGTTATAATGTTGCAAACCACAGCATAACACTTATAAGTTATCACACATGGCTATATATTTGATGACAATGCAATTACCTGTCCTATCGTAGCATGGCCAGCTCGGCCTCAGTTTTATACCTTTATATTTGCAAAGAATTTTAGTAGTAGAGGTGATATAGAGGTGATGAAGGTAGATGAGTTTAAATACTTGGGGTCAACTGTTCAAAGTAACAGGGAGTGTGGAAAAGAGGTGAAGAAGCAAGTGCAAGCAGGGTGGAGTGGGTGGAGAAGAGTGTCAGGAGGGATTTGTGCCAGAAGGGTACCAGCAAGAGTTAAAGGGAAGGTTTACAAGATGTTTGTGAGACCAGCTATATTGTATGGTTTGGAGACAGTAGCACTGACGAAAAGACAGGAGGCGGAGCTGGAGGTGGCAGAGTTGAAGATGCTAAGATTTTCATTGGGAGTGATGAAGGAGGACAGAATTAGGAACGAGTATATTAGAGAGACAGCTCAGGTTGGACGGTTTGGAGACAAAGCAAGAGAGGCAAGACTGAGATGGCTTGGACATGTGTAGAGGAGAGATGCTGGGTATATTGGGAGAAGGATGCTGAATATGGAGCTGCCAGGGAAGAGGAAAAGAGGAAGGCCAAAGAGGAGGTTTATGGATGTGGTGATGGAGGACAGGCAGGTGGCTGGTGAGACAGAGGAAGATGCAGAGGACAGGAAGAGATGGAAACAGATGATCTGCTGTGGCGACCCCTAACGGGAGCAGCCAAAAGTAGTAGTAGTAGTAGTAGTAGTAGTAGTAGATATTTGCAAAGAGTTTTATCATCTTTCACAAGAAAACTTATATTTCTTCTGCTTTTGGAGTGGCATTTATAATTATTCACATTGTTTAGAGTTGTGTTGCAAGGTTGATTCCCCCATGTTGGAAAGTTGATGTGTGCAGCAAGATGGATGTGTAGGGAGCTGTAGTTTTGTGGAAGAACATTGGCTTAAAAGGGGCGGTGCGCCCTTTACTGGGTAATTTACCCAAATAGCAATTCTGGACATGAATGCAGGTTTTGGCAAAGCTATCGTTTTGCAAATGGTAAGGATGGACAACTCTTTCCATCCCCCTGATACATGATGGTCATGCACGATGGCTGTTAAGTGTTGTTTTCATGATGGATTATGGCGCTCTTGTCACTCCCTTGGACCTCAAAACAAACAGAAATCCTTTAAACCAGCTTCTTTTCACTCTTCAGTAGATGTCTGTATGGGTATTCAGTTCGTGCGAAACAATTATTCAATTTCAAGCCGTGCATGAAAACTGGAAGTCCATGTTTCAAAGGGTTTGAGGTTAGAAATATTAGAAACAATGAGGCGTGTGAACTTTAGTTCAAAACGTTAGACAAGGGAAATGACGATATTAAGATCATACACAAGCGGTAAATGGATAGTCATCGCTACAGCAAACGGAGAAGAGAAAGCCCCAAAAATCAATTAGTCCCTAGGTGACCACGATGACTCCTTTCTTCTGAACCCAGCAGGCAGCATTTTGTCTCATGGTTCACCTCTGAAGACTGGAGTATCAGTCGTGTTATCGAACCACTCAACCATTCTCTCCTTTGAGGTCTAAATACCACAATGCACCTCGCCCCTGTCTAGGCCATGCATCAATGAAATCTTTGTCTCCATGGCGACTCTATAAAAGGGATGGGATCTTGGTCCTATGTGACATATGAAATAACACAAGCAAAGATGTCTGTGAATGTTCTCATTCATCCAGGTCATGGTTATCCAAAGGAGTTGAATCAAGTGCAACTGGACTTGGTATATATCCGTGAAGACGTTTTGTCTCTCATCCAAGAGGCTTCCTCAGTTCGTGCCTTTCTGACTAGACCAAGCTAGGAAGTCCAGTTTGGTCTAGTCCAGCTTGGTCTAGTCCAAGCTAGTCTAGCTTGGTCTAGTCAGAAAGGCACGAACTGAGGAAGCCTCTTGGATGAGAGGCGAAACATCTTCACGGATATATACCAAGTCCAGGTGCACTTGATTCAACTCCTTTGGACAAGCAAAGATGGTGATTTTTTTTTCCAGCGAAAGTGTCCAGAGCTCAGAGTGACATTCAAAAGATGGAGCAGGCCTAAGCCAGGAACGCACCCCAATGGATTCTGGTTTTGATGCTCTTGATAAGAGAGTCAGCTATTGTCTGTCTGTCTGTCTATCTATCTCTCTGTCTGTCTATTTGTCCATCGGTCTATTTCTCTATTTGTCCATCTCTCTGTCTGTCTGTCTGTCTGTCTGTCTGAAGCCAAGAGCCGAACCGCAACCTGTCATAAACAGGAGCAAAGCAAGCTGATATGCTGTTGATTTGCTGTGGTATTTTTGTCCAGTCACCAAATGCAAATGATCTAGACCTAAATCACAGAAAGTTGAACCAGTTCATCTGGGCACAACATTTATTGAGATTACTATGGAGACATTATTAGGTCTACACCTACAATGTGCAGTGAAGACAGAAGGTGGACTGTCTTTGGGAAATACTGCACACTTCAATCAGGTGAATGACGAGTGGAACCGCTGAAATCTGTTTTTATAGTCAATGAACGCTGCCTATCACAAGGCAGCCATCCTTACCACTTCTTTAATTAAATTCTGCCTCTTCCCCCAGACTCCCCCCCCCTCCAGAACTGATACCCCTCTCACTTTATTTGTTTTCCTTTCAGTCCATCACTCTTCCCCCTTTCCTACTTTTCCATCTTGCTGTGAATTGGTTCGAGTCGTATTTGCCCCACCCTGTCAAGAGTGACCAATCTCTGCTTTATCTCACTCTGTGCTTTTGTTTTCTGCTCTCCATCAGTCTCCCTCGTTCCTCTCCTTTCCACTCCTGTCCCCTACTGTCATTCATTCTTTCCTGTGAAACCAGTGCTTTTATATCCATGTCTAATTCATCTTAGCCTTGCTTTTTACAACAATCTGGCTTTTCCCTTCATCGCGCCCCTCCCTTGTCTCCGCCTCTCTCGTTCTTCTCCTTCTTTCCCCTCCGCCACATCGCTCTTCCTTTTTTGTATTCTTCACCCTCTCTCCTTTTTCTCTCACCTGACAACAATTTCATTCTTTTACTCCCCCCCTTTTTTTCTTTTCTTCCTTCGGTGCCAGATCTCTCACACAGTGCCATGTTACCCTCATCTGCTCTTCATGTCTGGGGATGTCTTTTCTTTCTGGCCTCTGGGAGGAGGCGTCATCGAGCACTGGGGCAAGTTAGAGAGAGAGAGAGAGAGAGAGAGAAAGCGATAGAGACGGAGAGAGAGAGAGCAATAGACAGAGACAGAACATAGAGAATGACAGAGAGACAGACAGAGAGACAGACAGAAAGAGAGAGAGAGAGAGAGAGAGAGAGAGAGAGAGAGAGAGAGAGAGAGAGAGAGAGAGAGAGAGCTATGGAGGAGGGCAGACCTGTCCCAGAACAGAGCAGAGAAAGATAAGTAAAATTTCCCATCAACACAGGGAAGGGGAGATGATAACTGAAGTGGATAAAAGTCAGAGAATTGAGCTGATGCTCTTCATCGCTTTTCGACATACACACCGAAAGTCAATAGCAGCCTTTTTACCTCTCTCACTCAAATCCCCCTTCCCTCTCTCTTCCTCTCCCTCTGTTTCTTTGGTTTCACACACCTTTCCTTTGTCTCCATCTCATTCCTGTATCTCTTCCATCCTATTATCATTCTGTCCGTTAAACAGTTTGCTTCTCCCTGTCTCCCCACTCTCTTTATCCCCCTTCTCTCTCTCTACTTTTTTCCCAAGATACCAACCTACAACACAGACCAAATCCAACATCAGTCCCCCGCCAGGTCTAGTTTCTCTCCTTCTCTCAGTGAATTCTGTTTGTGTCCGCTTTTCTTTCTTTTTTTTTGTGGATTCCCCCCCCCCTTTTCGCCCTAATTATATCTGGCCAATTACCCCAATCTTCCGAGCCGTTCCGGTCGCTGCTGCACCCCCTCTGCCGATCCAGGGAGGGCTGAAGACTACCACATGCCTCCTCCAATACATGTGGAGTCGCCAGCCACTTCTTTTCACCTGACAGTGAGGAGTTTCACCAGGGGGACGTAACACGTGCGAGGATCATGCTATCCCCCCCCCCCCAAACAGGCGCCCCGACCGACCAGAGGAGGTGCTAATGCAGCAACCAGGACACGTACCCACATCCAGCTTCCCACCTGCAGACACGGCCAATTGTGTGTGTAGGAACGCCCGACCAAGCCGGAGACGACATGGGGATTCGAACGGGAGATCCCCGTGTTGGTAGGCAATGGAATAGACTGCCACGCTACCCAGACGCCATTTTGCAGTGCTGTTAACCGAGTTGTCTGTTTTCCATTCAATGACTGCAAGTGTTTTACATTTGGCCCCATCCACACTCTCTCACACGCCATGTCGACATGTCATCGAAAATGCAGGCATCATGCTCACGACGTCCCTTTACCCCTGGCATTAACATGCATAGCAGGTGGCAGCATGGCCATATTTACGTTAGCCACATAAAAACACAGGTATAACTGGACGGACTGTGATCCGTTTTCTCAAACCTCCTCCGGAGGTAGTCAGGAAGTCACCGTGGCCACATTTCTGTAAAGTGTAAAGGGATTTTCTATTCTTCCCCTCATTTTACATTCATGAAAGCAGAAATGTGAGATCGCTGGCATATCTACCAGAGACGGATGAGTCATAATATTTCCCACTGCGAGAAAAAAAGGGTCTGATCAGCACCATTTGTCCACCATTTATGAACAGACATGAGTTCATGGGGTTACCGTTTATTTCGTTTCTTGCTACAGAGGTCTTCAGTTAACATGGCAGCTGTAGACACCCAGCCATGCAAACATCTAAATCAACCTTTGGACAGTGGTGGTGCCGGGAAATGAGACGAGAACAGGTGCATAAAACATTTTCTTCCGCACTTACCGACAATACACCCACTGTCTAAGAGGGCTTCTTCTTTCTCCATTTTCAAAAACGGAGAAGAAGTGCAATAAGAGCGCAACTCGACAAGTTTTTCTTTAACACAGCGAGCAGAGCTCCCCCAGCAGATGCAGGCTTTCCATGAAAATGTTAAAAATGCAACAAACACATCCTACCTAGAAACTATCCCGATATGTGACGCACGTTAAAGCCGCGAGTAAAGGTGGCCACAGATGTTCATAGACATGCATACTTGGAAGCACTCACTTACGCAAACTAACACACACAAACACACACCATTATCATCATCGGTGGTCCTGCAGGGTCAAGTATGATCGTCCTCCCTCTGGGTCCCTCTGGGTCCTCAGGTAGGCATACAGGCCGATCCTGGAGCTGCATAATGGGAGGACGCCTGCGTGTGACAGCTTTTTACGTGGAGTGGCTGATGCACCTGCAGACCCCACATGGTCCTTGGCAGGCGGTGGCAAGAGTCCAACGGCATGGAGAACTGAGATGATTGGGGACCACCCTCCGTTGCAGCCTTCATCCACCTTCACTGCCGTTGTGACTTAGAGACATCTCCCACCAGTAACACCGTTGAGGTCTTTGCTGGATCGCGCTTCGTCTGGAACCTCCCAGTTGACCCGTCTGCCTTGGGTGACCCTACCAGGAGCCACGCTCCGGACGGCACAGCTCTTGGGATCGTTGGTACACGCAAGCTTCTCCACCATGGCAAGGTGGCGATCCAGGAGTACACAAACACACACGCACACACGCACGCACGCACGCACGCACACACACACACACACACACACACACACACACACACACACACACACACACACACAGAAATGAGCTGGCACTTAAGCACCCCCCAAAACATTTTTAATTAATAAATTAATTAGTTAATTAATAATTAGATCCAACTCCCTCTCCATCTTACTCCCTTCATTTCGCTTCTAACTCTATTATGTAACTGCTTCGAAGAGCCAAGGATGAAGGAAGGATAGAGGAGAAGGGGGAGGCAGAGGACAGCCAGCTACTCTGACCTCCCACCAGAGGGGGGAGACATGGTGATTGAGGGGCCATCAGCAGCATGCCAGCTGCTTCTCCACCTTATCATTCCCCACCATGTCCTTCTCTTTCTCTCTCTCTCTCTCGGTCCTGATACCGGCCCCCACTCCTCTTATTCCCTGCTGACCCTGGCTGCACACCCAACCTTCCTCCTCAGTACCACGCCATCCAGCAGGTTTCAGTGATGACTTAAGGATGCACCCGCTTTCCCCTTTTTCTCTCCTTTCCCATCCCCACTGACCTCTGACAGGTCACTGGTTCCAACCCCCACCCCATCTCAGCCACCGTGGGGGTAAAGAGGCTTGAGGAAGGGTCCGGGTCAAAGGGGTTGGGGGCAAGGAGCAACACGACAGGACGGCTTTAGTCAAATGAACAATTAACTGGCAGCATCAGGCGGCAGCGCTGTGTAATACACCTGGCTCGGGGCCAAGGCTCCGGGGTCCGCAGCCAAACTCAGGGCCTCTCGACTTAATTGTCAGAATGAGAGAAAAAAAGAGAATAGGATAGAACAGGAGAGGAGAGGGAAGGATAGAGAGGTAGGGGGAGGGAGGGATGGGGAGGATGAAAAAAGAGTTCATTGGCATCTCAGGCAACGTCCTTTAGAATACTTAAGACGGTCAACTGTAGTTTGGAAAGAGTTTCTGTGTTTGCAGGTGTGTGTGTGTGTGTGTGTGTGTGTGTGTGTGTGTGTGTGTGTGTGTGTGTGTGTTGAATGCATGCACATGCCTCCAGGGGTAGACACAGGTGCAATTTTTTTGTTTTTTTGACGAACCATTAACAATGCAGAAACTTAATCAGCTAAGCGGCCAGCCAGCCAGTCAGCCAGCCAGTCAGCCAGCCAGCCAGCCAGTCAGCCAGCCAGTCAATCAGTCAGTCAGGGCCTCAGATATGAATCGGACTGTTGCTCCTTTAATTATTTATCCTATTTGCTGCTGATTTGGCCCTTTTCTGGTCTCCTTAGCATACGCCGCAGTGAGGTGCATAATTACTGAGCGTGCACCGCACACACACACACACACACACACACACACACACACACACACACACACACACACACACACACACACACACACACAGTCAACCCCCCCCCACACACACACACACACACACACACACACACAGTCAACCCCCCCCCCCCCCACACACACACACAGACAAAAAACACAGACAAACGACAGACACCAGGCACACACAGGCAAGGCATTTGGGGACAGAGGGAAGTTCGTTGCTAGTGGGTGCATGGAGTCTGGTAGAAAGACAGATGAAAAGAGCTTAGGAGAAAAACAAGAAGAGAGGTTGAAGGTTGCCCTACTGACCCAAGAGGATGAATTACTTTTCTGATGGAGGGCGAGGCAAGGAGAAGGGCATAGGTGTGTGTATGAGAGAGAGCGAGAGCAAGAGTGAGAGAGAGAGAGAGAGAGAGAGAGAGAGAGAGAGAGAGAGAGAGAGAGAGAGGGGGAGAGAGAGGGAGAGAGGGAGAGAGGGGATATCAAGGAAAGACAGTGATACGGAGACAGACGTGTCGGCCTGACTTCAGAGACGTATTCTGCAGCGTGTCTGACGGAGATGCTTGACAGGAGGGTGCCTAGCTCACCTGATACAATACATGATTTCTTTTGGCACCTGAAAGCAAACTGGTGCACTCAGATGTCATTTCCCTGGGCGGGGGGGGGGGGGGGGGGGTTCAGGATATGACCACGGAGGAATAGAATGGGATGCAATGGAAAGCTGGCTACTGAGTACTGAGTCCCCATCCAGCTTATATCGTATGGTAAGAGTCTCTGATCCCCCGATAGACTAGAGATAAACCTGTCAGTCTGCCCCCCCACACACACACACAGCACGCTGTATGCAACCGCAGCTGTTTCTAACCTTTCAGCATTCTGCGCAGTCAGGTAGATGATTGTGCTGCAGATTGATGCTCAATTACAATCATGTCAATCACTCATGCGTCCAGAATGACTAAATAATCCGCCTTATATGAAGAGGGCTTTTTTTTTTCTAAATCATTTTATTAACAAAAACAATTATCAGGGTTGGGCAGATGTGTTCCACATTGTTATAAAGTATACACCAAAAAAAAAGAAGTAAGAAAGCAAGAAAAGGAAGCAATAACATCCATCCATTATCCAAACCACTTATCCTGCTCTCAGGGTCGAGGGATGCTGGAGCCTATCCCAGCAGTCATTGAGCAGCGGGCAGGGAGACACCCTGGACAGGCCACTAACTAGGCCATCACAGGGCCCACAAACACACACACACACACACACACACACACACATTCACACCTAGGGGCAATTTAGTACGGCCGATTCACCTGACCTACATGTCTTTGGGTTGTGGGAGGAAACCGGAGCCCCCGGAGGAAACCCACGCAGGCACGGGGAGAACATGCAAACTCCATACAGGGGATGACCCGGGACAACCCCCAAGGTTGGACTACCCTGGGGCTCGACCTCGGGACCTTCTTGCTGTGAGGCGACCGCGCTAACCACTGCGCCACTGTGCCACCCTGATAATAGTGATAAAATAAAATAAAACAGCCCTTCCCTCCCGCCCCCATCCCCCACCTCTCTGACTGTCCAGAGTAGTTTTAAGGCACAATATTTAGCAATAAATAAATTAAAAGTAAAGCTGCAGCTGTTTCCATGGAGTCAGGAGTTATTTTTATGTCAAGGGCAGAGGTGAAATGCATGTCATGTTATGTCGTTTGGGTGTTACGGAAGTATGTTAAAAAGGGTTCCCAAATTTTATAGACTTTCTTCTCAGAACCACTGACTGAGAAGCACTACATCTCCAGGCTGAGGCTGGACATTACATCTCGTAGCCACTGACTCAGTGTGGGCGGGGCAGCATCCTCCCACCTGAGCAAAACTGCACGTCTGGCCAAGAGTGAAGCAAAGGTAACCATGCGGCACTCTGCAAATGTCAAGAATCCACATCATCAGTAATGCCAAACAAAGCAATCACAGGGTCTGTGTCTCGGTTCCGCTTTCAGATGTGGGACCGAGTATGAAAAACATCTTTCCAGACTTTTTCTAAGTGAGGGCACAGCCAGTACATGTGTATCAGGGTAGCATCACTTTTTTTACATTTGTCGCAGGTGGGGTGATATCAGGATAGATGCTAGAAAATTTAACCTTAGACATGTGGGCCCAGGGCAGCATGGTGGCCCAGTGGTTAACACTGTCGCCTCACAACAAGTCACACTGACTTCAGATTAGCGGCTTGGATAATGGATGGATGGATGAATGGACATGTGGGCCCTATGAACCACCTTAAATTGCACTAGGCAGTGTCTTGCACAGAGTGAGGATTTGTGTATTGATATGAGAAAGGAATCCCACTGGTCTTCAGATAGTGTATGTCCCAAATCGTGTTCCCAAGCCGTTTTAATCTTGTCTAGAGGTGGACATGTCAGCACTGAAATTTTTCTGTGTAATATTGACAATGCACCTTTAGATAGTGGGTCATCCATCCATCCATCCATCCATTATCCAAGCTGCTTATCCGAAGTCGGGTCACGGGATGCTGCAGCCTATCCCAGCAGTCACTTGGCAGCAGGCAGGGAGACACCCTGTACAGGCCGCCAGTTCATCACAGGGCCAACACATTCACAGGGCCAACACATTCACACCTAGGGACAATTTAGTACGGTCGATTCACCAGACCTACATGCCTTTGGACTGTAGGAGGAAACCGGAGCACTTGGAGGAAACCCATGCAGACACAGGGAGAACATGTAAACTCCACCCAGAGGACGACCTGGGATGACCCCCAAGGTTGGACAGACCCAGGGTTCGAACCCAGGACCTTCTTGCTGGGAGGCGACTGCGCTAACTACTGTGCCACCGATAGTGGGTCAAAGGAGAGAAATGTGTTGACAGGGTTAGGGTCAGGTTCTTCAGGAAAGCACGGTAAGATAGAACACATATATCATCTGACCTGTAAATATCGAAAGAAGTGTGTTCTGGGTAAGTTGTATTTCTCAGACGGCTGGGTGAACTGAGTGTGCAATTTTTAAGTTTTACAGTAGTTACTTGTCATTCTCTTTTCCCTTTTCCTATTTGGTCTACCTTTTTCTGTTCTGCTTTCTATTGCTTTCTCTCTACTAAGAGCAGAGAGAACAAGTAGGAATATGAGAGAGAGAGAGAGAGAGAGAGAGAGAGAGAGAGAGAGAGAGAGAGAGAGAGAGAGAGAGAGAGAGAGAGAGAGAGAGAGAGAGAGAGAGAGCGCGCCAGGGTAACATTAAACCACAGCCCCAGTTTGATGGAATTACAGTTGATGAAAAATGAAACTGTCAAAAGCAACACAAACACTTTTCAGAGGGTACCCTTCACCCATTGATGTTTAATGCCCAAATGTACCAGAAGCTGTCATGCAACGCTTGTGTTCACGTCCATCTGGAAGCTAATTCTGTTCACGTTCAGATGCACTCTAGCGTACATGCAGTGAATATTTCTCCGGGTGTCTAAGGCACCATGCATTGTAATGTGTTGTGCATATAAGTATAAGTCTACAAAAGATAGGGCAGTTCTGGGCCACTATAAACCTACTGCTGAGCTTTTTAGTCCTGGTGTGGTCCTAATTCAATCAAATGTCTGTGATTTGAAATGTCTTCTTGATAACCCCAAAGGCATACCTACTCTAACCTCCCCCCACTTCTTTTGCCATGCAAACTGAACCTCCCCTTAGCCACTGACCCCATTTTCTAACATCAAATCTTGCATAAATTATGTTAACATTTACCTGACTCAACTTTTCTAATCCAATCTAATCCAATCTCTAATCTAATCTAGCGCGCACTGGGGCAGTTCGCAGCCGAGTGTGAAATGGCCAGGATGAGAGTCAGCACCTCCAAGTCTGAGGCCATGGTTCTCTACCGGAAAATGGTGGATTGCTCCCTCCGGATTGGGGATGAGCTGCTGCCTCAAGTGAAGGAGTTCAAGTATCTCGGGGCCTTGTTCATGAGTGAAAGTAGGATGGAGTGGGAGATTGACAGACGGATTGACGCAGCATCAGCAGTAATGCGGACGTTGTACCGAACCGTTGTGGTGAAGAGGGAGCTGAGCTGGAAGGCAAAGCTCTCAATTTACCAGTCAACCTTCATTCCAACCCTCACCTATGGTCATGAGCTTTGGGTAGTGACCGAAAGGGCGAGATCACGGATACAAGCGGCTGAAATGAGTTTCCTCCGTAGGGTGTCTGGGCTCAGCCTTACAGATAGGGTGAGGAGCTCGGACATCCAGAGGGAGCTTGGAGTAGAGCCGCTGCTCCTTCGTGTCAAAAGGAGCCAGTTTAGGTGGTTCAGGCAATTTGATTAGGATGCCTCCTGGGCGCCTTTTCTTTGGAGGTTTTCTGGCCACATCCAACTGGGAGGAGACCCTGGGGTAAACCCAGAACTCGCTGGAGGGACTACATGTCCAATCTGGCCAGGGAGCACCTTGGGATCCCCCAGGAGGAGCTGGAGGAGATTGCTGGGGAGAGGGATATCTGGAGTGCCCTACTTAGCTTGCTGCCACTGTGACCCGACCCCGGAGAAGGGGCTGATGATGAGATGAGATGAACCTCTCTAATTCAGATAAACAACAATGCATAAAAAACAACTGCAATGACTTGGTGGCATGGTAAAAAAGTGTCTTTCTCCAATGGACAAATGGAAAGCATGAGAAAATTCTCCCTCAGTCAAACATCAGAGGATAGAACCTCACCACAAACACCTCAAGGTTAAAGTGGGGATATTCCCATATGAATAACAAGGAGCATAGCACGAGACTGGACATTACTCCCAACCGGCACTGGCCCCTTGACTTTAAAATTAAATTCTAGGTCCTATTTTTGAACGTGCTTTATCTTACCCGACCCGTGAAAAATAAATCCAAAATTATGCTAACATCATGTGTTCTTTCCAGGCGTGTGTTTTGAGAGCAGAAATGCTGTGTCGCCACATCAGGGATATCCTATAATAAAGTATTGATCTGATGCAGAGAGAGTCCGGGGACCCCGGGGGATTGCGGGGCATGATGATTTTGTTCCGTCCGTAATGACCCCGGCGATTGCCCAGGTGACCCTGTAATGACCATCTGAAGGTGAGTAGTGTGTGTGTGTGTGTGTGTGTGTGTGTGTGTGTGTGTGTGTGTGTGTGTGTGTGTGTGTGTGTGTGTGTGTGTATATATATATATATATACACACACCAGGTTTTTCTATCCTGGTCCCCATTAGAACAGAAAAACCTGAAACCACCTACCTTCTGGGGAAATTTTATGGATCCCCATGAGGACAAGGGTCTACTTTAGGGTAAGGACTTAGGTTTAGGGTTAAGGTTAGAATTAGGATTAGGTTAAGGTTGGGGTAAGGGTTAGGGTTAGGTATGTAGTTATGATGGTTAAGGTTAGTGTTAAGGGCTAGGAAAGAATGTAGTCAATGAGGGATCCCCACAAGTACAGTGTGTGTGTGTGTGTGTGTGTGTGTGTGTGTGTGTGTGTGTGTGTGTGTTTGTGTGTGTGTGTGTGTGTGTGTGTGTAGCAGCCATACAAAATGAGGGTAAAAATCTTGATATCTCACATTCAGGTACCTGAGGGTTATTTGCCTGCGGTTTTACTTAAATCATTGATACAGCAGTTTAGGTCTCTAAACATCCCACAGAGATGGAGATGGTAGGAAGTATTATGTTCACATTACACAACATCCCAGTCTGGTGACTGAGTGAAGTTAGAGAGACTGACTGTTTCCATTAGCTGTCACTGGCTGCTGGCCACCACAGCAGATGGCCAGGCAGATGGACACACAGACAGATGGACACAGACAGACACACAGACAGACAGAGAGACACACAGACAGACAGACACACAGACATAGAGATGCTGGACTGGACAGACAGACAAATGAAGGGACAGGCAGGAGTTAGGGTGGAGCACAACTCAGACAGACACAGAGACAGACAGAAAAGGAAGGATTTTGCATTGGGTAAGCAGACAGCAAAGGCGGACAGATGGAGAAATAGAAAGAAAAATAAGGTTGCGGATAAGTAGGTAACATCAATTGACAGATACGCAAAAATAAAATAAAAAACAACCTTGATGAATCTTTCATAGATAGGAAATAACTGCAATCTAAAAGGGCAGAGAGATTGTGAAGAAGGTAGTCAAACAGAAAAAGAAAGGCTGTGTGTGTGTGTGCATGCGTGCGAGAGAGGGAGGGAGAGAGAAAGAGTGCGAGAGAGGGGGGCAGAGAGGGAGAGAGAGAGTGAGGGGGAGAGGGAGAGGGGGAGAGCAAGAGAAAGTGAGAGAGAGGGGGGAGAGGGAGAGAGAGGGAGAGAAAGATCAATTGTCTGTTTCAGACAGTAAAGGTCAGAGTGTGATGTGATGAGTTCAGATGTGATAAAAGAGTGAACACTTTGCAGTTTATAACTTCCCAAAGTTTTTGTCATCTTCTATATTCAAATAATAGACTAACTGATAATTCACTGGCTAACACTTGACTGAGTCATTTAATTCCCTTTTCAGTTGTGTGTTTACATCGCTAAGCAAGCTTTACTTCGGCATTAAAACTTTGATAACATTTCATTTAGCAAGTACAGTATCTCATCCATGTTGTAGCACGAGTGCCGGCTGATGCCGACTTCTTTCTCTGTGTGATTGGCTCATAAAGCCACCCTTAACTAGCTTTGCTACTGCAGTATTTGTTGAACAGTTCACTGCCTTGTTCATGGCAATTCTGTGGAGGAAGTATGACAGCTAATAACCTCAAGATGTGCTGCATAACACACTCTGCTCTGTGTTCTTTATGGCACTGGCAGTGCAACTCAAACGTGCACCAACTGGATGCATCACCGGTGCAATAAATTATGGCCACTGCAGGTAACCACCACACGTGCAGCACATTACAGCATGGAATGCCAGGTAAGTGCAACGCAGCTCTTAAAATACATACAACATAAAAAATATACAGCTGGTAATTTACCTGGACAGGTCATCCAACTGCATTCAACACATGGTAGGCATCGGTATGCATCTAATATGTGGGTTTTGTGTGCATTTGTGTATTTGGTCTGTGTGCGTGCATGCAGGACAGCCTGAACAGAACACTTTGCCTGCATCTCAGACCAAAGTATTTAACAACATTTTGTGCAGGAGTAAAAAAAACAAAATGTACAAGTCAAAGAGAAACAGAGTGTATCTGTGTGTGTCTGTGTGTGTTTGTGCATCTGTAGTTGTGCACCTGCCTGTGCAACTCTGGGAGAAATTCCTCACTTACAGAAGGAGCTGCTTTCGTCCTTTGTGCCTTCCATGGTGCCATCCGGCAGCATCTGGAGGTAGAAGCCGTGTCTGCAGTAGAGCCGTGTGACAATACCCTTCAGCTGGGGCTCTGCATGGGATAACAATCGCAGCGTTAGCACCCAGGGACACAGTCATTTGCACCCATGCATTCATTGTATGTAAACAAGCAATGTGTAATGGAAGTGCGTGACATCCCCTACTGTTGGGTCTCTGCACATGTAAATATACGCAAGAGCTACAGTCCACACACACACACACACACACACAAACACACACACGCTGACAAAACAAGAATCATGACTTGACACTGTATGCACACGTGTGTGTGAGTGCCTGTTTGTGTGTATGTGTTGCACTTGAGCACATCCGTCAACTGTGGCCTTCAACAGGATTGATGGGACCTTGGCATCTGCTTAAGGAGCAGCCTCCTTAAGTAGGTTCAAATGATGGGAGCAGATTGTGTGTGTGCGTGTGTGTGTGTGTGTGTGTGTGTGTGTGAGAGAGAGAGAGAGAGAAACAGAGAGAGCAAGAGAGAACGAGCGAGCGAGAGAGAGAAAGCAAGAGAGAGAAAGCAAGAGACCA
Source organism: Lampris incognitus (assembly GCF_029633865.1). Taxonomy (NCBI): domain Eukaryota; kingdom Metazoa; phylum Chordata; class Actinopteri; order Lampriformes; family Lampridae; genus Lampris; species Lampris incognitus. The sequence goes on from NC_079230.1 coordinate 16,855,131, forward strand.
AGTGAGAGAGAGAAAGCGAGAGAGTAAGTGAGAGAGAGAGCAAGAGAGAACAAGCGAGCGAGAGAGAGAGAAAGCGAGAGAGAAAGCAAGAGACCAAGTGAGAGAGAGAAAGCGAGAGAGAGCGCAAGAGAGAACGAACGAGCGAGCGAGAGAGAGAGAGAGCGAGAGAGAAAGCATGAGAACAAGTGAGAGAGAAACAGAGAGAGAGCAAGAGAGAACGAGCGAGCGAGAGAGAGAGAGAGCGAGAGAGAGAAAGCATGAGAACAAGTGAGAGAGAGAAACAGAGAGAGAGCAAGAGAGAACGAGCGAGCGAGAGAGAGAGAAAGTGAGAGAGAGAAAGCAAGAGACCAAGTGAGAGAGAGAAAGCGAGAGAGTGTAAGTGAGAGAGCAAGAGAGAACGAGCGAGCGAGAGAGAAAGCGAGAGAGAGAAAGCAAGAGAACAAGTGAGAGAGAGAAAGTGAAAGAGCAAGAGAGCAAGTGAGCAAGAGAGAGCAAGAGAGAGCAAGAGAGCAAGTGAGAGAAAGCGAGAGAGAGCAAGAGAGAGAGTGAGACAGAGAGAGCAAAAGAGAGCGAGCAAGCGAACGAGAGAGAGAGAAGCAGAAGAGTGTGTGTGTGTGTGGGTGTGGGTTTGCACCGAACAATCGGGGGAACGCTTCATCAAAGACGAATTGCTTTTCAGACTAGCGAGTTGTCTTGCAGAAAAGAGCGTTCCCCCGCTCGCTCGTGAGCAAGAAAAATGTAGTGAAACATAAACAAGGACACCTTCCCCGTGCTGAAATGTTAATAAACCACCTCCCACTCTAAGCGCCTCTCCCTACTCTCCAGCTGAAATGCCAAATTCTGCAGGGCCACTCAACACGCCGGGAGGCAGGGAACTTGTCCGGGGAAACAAATTAGAGACTTCTGTTACAATATGAAGCCTTCTTTTCACTTCCTCCTCGCATTTGGTTGCACCGGGTGAGTGTTGGCCAACGCTGCGAAATCAAGGACGCCGTTTTCTCGGGCCCTACATGACTGACAGAGGCCCTCGCTCTGCTGAGGCACCACTAAATAGTGGATCAGAGGGAATGTCGGAATACCAGAGTGCTTCCACCGTTAACTTTTAATGAGATTTATCAAATATGCATGGGGACAGAGAAGTACGGGGGCAGCTGGCAGTTGGCCCCAGTTGGCCTTTGATAGAAACAGGAAGACAAGAGACCGAAAGAGGGGCTTGTAAAAAGAATGGAAACATCCCGTTTTTTTTGCCATAAATAGCCAGCCAACAGCATACTACTACTGCCTCGGGAAATTGTTAAACACTCGGAGCGTCTTTAGCAAAGATTTTACATCCTTCAAAGAACTGCTCACATAAGTAATTCCCTTTTCACAAGTAACGCAACATGTGTAATTGCATTCGGTTGCAGGCGGTGGCTTGTGGAGTGAGATTGAATCCCGATACTGTAACCACTAAAAGATAAAAGCTCATCCGCCCGTCACTGGCGGGTAAAAAGCAGACATGAAAGGTCAGAAATGGACTGTGGTAATCTGTAATATCCTGAGTGTTAATCCCAAATTAAGCTTTAGACCACACATAAAGCCATGTGTTGCTTAACACTGCTAGAACAGTGCAGAGCAGCATATTACGGTCCGACTCGTTGACCTTTGGCGACTCTTTTCCCAGACAAGATTTTTCCGTTTTAAAGTCAATCCCTGCTCGGTAATGATTACGTGATTCCAGCCATCCTGAGGAATTACTGCAAGCGCACATGGACATCCAAGATTATTGATGCACATGCATGGCCTTTGCCCCGCCAACACACTTTCTCTCGCTTGCACACACACACACATGTACGTGCATGCACACACACATACACTGTATCATCTCTTTTTGTCCTTTACACAACGCACGGTGTTTAATGCATGCATTTTATGAGCAATACGGGAATTGTTTTACACAAAAATTGTCACTATAACGCCCTTAAAGGTCACCTCGAGGGTACAATGTGATAAAAACAGTCAATCAAATCGATTACATAAGATTTCTATTGTTATCCATTGGAAAAGCTAGCCTTACCTTGGGCGTTAAGTAGGACTGTTTTGCTTTGTATGCTGCCATAAAAAGAAAGAGAGCTTATGATGCAACATCTCTTCTTTTCCAAGGCCTTGTTCTTAATTAGCGTATGTTTGCTTGGGAATAACAAGGATGCTCAGTTCGCAGTTGGTTTTTGGATGGCAGGTAAGACCGAGGTACACAATCTACATAAGAAAATTCACTTCAGAAATACTGAATCATAATAATATGCTAGTGCAGTTTTGCACCCCCACACTGCACATTGTGTACCTTAGTTTTCACGTCATGTTAGCTTTCACTGAGATGACCAAGTCTTTGTGAGTGTGCTGTCTGTGGAGCTGTTTTAATGCCCTCCCCTCGCTCATCCAGCCATCCATTTTCCAAGCCACAGTGTCGCGGGACACCAGAGCCTATCCCAGCATTCATTGGGTGGAAGGCGGGGAGACACCCTGGACAGATCACCAGTCCACACAGCGCCGACACATTCACACCTAGGGACAATTTAATACAGCAGATTCACCTGACCTACATGTCTTTGGACTGTGGGAGGAAACCGGAGCACCCGGAGGAAACTCATGTAGACACGGGGACAACATGCAAACTCCACACAGAGGACGACCCAGAACAACCCCTGAGGTTGGACTATCCCGGGGCTCGACCCCAGGACCTTCTTGCTGTGAGGTGACCACACTAACCACTGCGCCACCATGCCACCCACTCCCTTTGCTCAGTGCTGTGTAAACGTCTTTCTACTACAAAACTACATTTTCCCATGGAGGGAATACGGCCTTCTTCTGTCAAGCACATTTTGATTAATGATGTTAGATCAACCTGAAAATGGAGTCCAAGCACATGTTTATGGACTCATCTCCATGTTTATGAACTCACGCTTCCTTCCTTTGCTTAGTATGGAGGCGGGTGCCTTCACCCAGCGAGGCAAAAGAGGGGAAGGGTAACATCACAGAGGATCCTCATGGAGAGGATGATTTGATCCGAGGTTAAAGATGCCATGGAGTAAATGGAGAGAAAACATTCCGTGTATTAAAAGACAGCTTCAGAGCTTCAGGAGAGCTGCTCAAGTAGTGATGAGAGCAAACACGGCCACTCATACCACAGACGGTAGTGGTGGTTATGATGGTGGTGCTTGGGGGGTTGTTAGGTGAAGTTGGCAGAATACTGAGTGTGTGTGTGTGTGTGTGTGTGTGTGTGTGTGTGTGTGTGTGTGTGTGTGTGTGTGTGTGTGTGTGTGTGTGAAGGACATCTGCCTCTGAGCACATATATACATTCAAGGCCAATTATAGAGTGAACTTAATGACGGGTTTAAATTCTTAACTTATTAAGAATTTAAACCATTTAAGTCCGAGTGCCTTCTTGCCCTGAGTCAGATGACAAATGGCGCCAGCTAATTTTGTTTTCACCCTGTTACCAACTAACGCTTGTTCGTTTGTGTGTATGTGGTCGTGTGTGTGAGTGTATGCCAGTGCGCATACATGATTAAGTGTCTTAACTGTGCCTGACAGTGATGGACATTTCCAACATAATGGGGCTGACCAGAGAGCCGAGGGGTGAAGCCAGCATGCCAAGGACCATGTCCATCTGTGTGTCATTTCAAACACACACCACACACACACACACACACACAGGACCTGCCTCATCTTTTTCTTATCTGTACTTACACTGATGAGCCAAAACATTATGACCACTCACAGGTTAACTGAATAATGTTGATCATCTCTAAACAAGGACATATGTCAAGGTCTGGGTAGATTAGATAGTAAGTGCACAATCAGTTCTCGTAGTCAACGTGTTGGATGCAGGAGAAATGGGCAGGAGTAAAGACCTGAAAGACTGACAAGCGCCAAATTGTTATGGCCAGATCCTGGGATTAGTTCTGAACAGTTCTTGCTCTGAATGGCAAGGTTTGTGGGGTGCTCCCAGTCAGCAGTGTTAACTACCTACCAAAAGTGGTCCGAGGAAGGACAACTACAAACCGGTTACAGGGTGTTGGGTGCCCAAGACTCATCGATGCACGAAGGCACATGTCACACTGTGGCAGAAGTCACAGAAAATTATAACAATGATTACAGGAGGATTGTGTCAATACACACAGTGCATCGCACCCTGCTGTGCATACAGCTGTGTAGCCACAGACCGGTCAGAGTGCCCATGACGACCCCTGTCCACTGTCAAAAGTGCCTACAATGCGCACGCGAGCATTGGAATTGGACCTTGGCGCAGTGGAAGAAGGTTACCTGGACCGATGAGTCCCATTTTCTTTTAGATCACATGGATGGCTGTGTACGTGTGTGCGTTTACCTGGGGAAATGGTGGCAGCAGGATGCACTGTGGGAAGACGTCAAGTTGGTGAAGGGAGTGTGATGCTCTGGGTAATGTTCTGCTTGGAAACACTAGGTCCAGCCATTCATGTGGACGTCAATTTGATACGTACCATCTACCTAAACATCGTTGCAGACCAGGTACACCCCTTCATAGCAATGGTGATCCCTGATAGCAGTGACCTCTTTCAACAGGACAATGCGCCCTGCCACATGGCACACACTGATCAGCAATGGCCTGAGGAACATGGCGAAGTGTTCGAGGTGTTGCCCTGGCCTCCAAATTTTCCAGATCTCAATCTGACTGAGCATATGTGGGATGTGCTGGACCGACAAGTCCGATCCATGCCAGCTCCACCTCGTAACTTACAGAATTTAAAGAATCTACTGCTAATGTTTTGGTGTCAGATACCACAGGACACCTTCAGAGGTCTTGTAGAGTCCATGCATTGGTGGGTCGGCACTGTTTTGGAGGCACACAGAGGACCAACAGCACATTAGGCAAGTGGTCATAATGTTTCGGCTCATCAGCGTATTTTCTCTCTCCTTTATTTTCTTTTCCCCTTGTCAACTTTCAACCACACGCTCTTATTTATGTTCAGTAAACTCAATTTGTCACCCGCTAACAATCACAAAGCACTCTCTGCATTCCCCGTTCCTCCTCTTGCTCTACCTTTCCCTTTTTTCTGTCCCGCTTTTTTTGTCACACTCTCTCTCTTCCACTGTCACTACCTCTCTCTACCACTCTCTCCCTTTTTTCATCCTCACCTTCCTCCATATGTACTCCCGCACAACCCTCCCCCCCCCCTTACTCGGAGTAGGTAATGTTGATTGGATCCCACCAAATAAAAGCCTCACATCGGCCAATCAGCAGGTGGATGGCCGGTCATTACTTTTACACTGTTGAAAGTTGGGGTTGGGGGAGGCAGGAGTGGAGGAGTGAGTAAGCAAGGAGGCAGGAAGAGACGCAAAAGGGGGAGAAGGATGAATAAAAGAAAGAAGGGACGATAGAGGGAATGATCTAACAGCAGTGGCGGAGGGAGGGGCGGATGATGTGGGACTAGGGTGCGATGGGGTTTGTGGGCCGTGGATGACACAGTTATTTCATTAGTGGCGAGATTCACACTCTAAATAAAAGAAGAGGGCTTGTCACACCTTTATGCAAACTGTCAATAAAGTGGCAGGGCGAAGCAGCTGCTTAACTGCCACTTGTCTATGGAGGCGCATCCTGATATTTCACTCGGTGCCAAGGAGAACAAGGAAAATAGTTGGAGGTGGATGAGGGAGCATGCGAAAGAGAAAGAGAGAGAGAGATGGGAAAGAACGATAGAGACAAAGGGGAGGGGAATAAGAAAAGGGAGAGAGAGGGAAGTAAATGACTGTGACCATCACACCCAAAACTAGAGCACAAAATGTTTCAACCATCTGCCATCAGTGTTTGGAGGCACTACAGGAAACGGTGTATGGTATACTAGTTCAATAGGTGGAGCATGGCCCTGACACAAATAGCTGAAGAGTTTTTGTCTGGACTGGGCCAAACTATGGTTTAAGTACCAGTAGATACTATAAGTTAAGGGTGCACGATTATGGCAAAAATAATCATCATGATTATTTCACTTAATATTGTGATTATGATTACTTATCATGATTATTCATCCATTTTGGGGAATACATTTCTTTTATCAGAATGGTGTTTATTGGCCATATAGGCTTGCACATACATGGTATTTGACTCCGGTTTCATGGCTCTCTCAGTGTACTGAACATTGAATAACACGACAACACAATAATATTCAGATGTATACACAAGGGTTGACCATTTTACTGAGCATGTTAAATCACTAGAAAAGTGCCTTCACTTTGGTGAGTCCAATCCATCATAATAATGACTGTCAATCTGCAATACAAATTCCTGTAATAATAAACCACAGACACAGACTCCGTTATCTCCCTGTAACATGCAAGAATCGAAACAATTTATTACCGGTTTGGACTTCAATTATCAGTCCCCCACAAAGTCATGCACCTAGGACAGTAAAAATGGCTTTATTAAACGTCAGGTCGCTAACAAATAAGTCATTTTTAGTCAAAGATCTTATAAGTACCCATAACCTAGATTTCACCCTGCTGAACGAGGCCTGGCTGGATAGAAATGCCACATTTGTGCTCACTGAGACTGCGCCTCCTAACTTCAAGTTCATCCATACCACCAGATCTGATAAGAGAGGTGGTGGAATAGCTGCTGTCTTCTCCGATACATATAGCTGCAAGGAAATCCCCCTCGGGGAATTCACGTCTTTTGCATAACTTGCTTTTTCAACACATTGTAATACTATGATTTTAATAATTAATATCTATCGGCCACCAAAATCTAAATACGGCTTTTTTGGTGAATTTTCTGAGCTACTGTCCAAGGTCACCACTGACTACAATCGTTTCATCATCTCAGGTGATTTTAATGTTCATATTGACAATCAAACAGATCCTGATGCTAGAAACTTAATTAGCTTACTCGAGGCATTTGACCTCACTCAGCATGTTTCCAGACCCACCGACAAAAAGGGGCATACTCTGGACTTAAGTCATATCAAAAGGACTTAATATTACTGTACCCTGTGTCATGGATGTTATTTCAGATCACTGTTGCATATACTTTGATGGGCCTGCTTTTCCTGTACAACAGGAGTACTCGAAGAATCAAAAAACATGTATCGTTGATAACAATACAATTGAAACCTTTAAGGAAACTGTAAATGAGTTATCGTTGTCCATGGCATCACCAACCAAGGATCTTGTGAACAACTCCAACTCAAAAATATGAAATATCAGACAAAATTGCACCTGTTAAAACTGAAAACATAGAAAAACAAAAATCCCCTTGAAGAAATGGAGTGGTTTTTAGGCAGCAGAGAGAGAGAGAGTGTTTCCAGGCAGAACAACCATGGAAAAAGACAAAACTTCAGGTTCACCATGAAATCTACAAGGATTGACTGATTGACTACAACAAAGAAATTAAACAGACCAGACGGTGAGTCATTCTCCTCTAAAAGAATCAATGAAAATATCAAAAATAGTAAAGTGCTCTTCTCTACTGTTGATCAACTTATTAATCAACCATCTCCAATCCCATCAGAGATGCTGTCCACTGAAAAATGTGAGCAATTCGCTACATTCTTCAATTATAAAATTATTGCCATCAGGCAGAATATTAGGGCCTCAAGAGCCAGAAATGAACCTACCCTCCATTTCTTCAGGAATATTACTGGTGCCATGTCTCACTTTGAAACTTCTAGACCTAAAAAAAAACTAGACAATATTGTTGGGCAGCTCGGGGCCTCCACATGCTACTTGGATACTCTCCCTACCACATTTTTTAAAACTGCTTAGCCTCTGAGGGATTAGAAATTATCAACTGCTATCTTCAATCAGGTACATTTTACGCAGCACTTAAAATAGCTGTCAATAAACCACTTCTGAAGAAGAGCAACCTTCATGCAACAGTTATTGCCAACTATAGGCCCATCTTCTACTTACCATTCCTCAGCAAAATACATGAAAAAAGTTTATTCTCAATTTAATAGCTATTTAAAATCAAATGACCTTCAAGACATTTATTAATCAGGTTTTTGAATTCACCATAGCACAGAAACAGCACTTATCAAAGTTGTGAACAATCTGCATATGAACACACAACTCTAATAAACAATCTGTTCTTGTGCTCCTGGATTTCAGTGCCGCCTTCCGACACTGTTGACCATGATATTTCACTAAAGAGATTAGAAAAATAGGTTGTCTTATCTGGCCTGGTTCTAAGCTGGTTCAAAACCTACCTACAGAACAGGCAGTTCTTTGTGTACACTGGAGACTTCGCCTCGGACAAAGTGGATATTATTTATGGGGTAACCCAAGGTACGATTCTTGGGCCATTACCATTTCATCTCTATATGCTCCCACTTGCACATGTTATACAGAAACACAAAATAAATTACCGTAATTATGCAGATGAGTCACAACTGTACATATCCCTACTTCCTGATGACCTAGATCCCACACATTCCTTAATGCAATGGATTGATGATATTAATCTATGGATGTCATACAACTTTCTACAATTGAAACAGAAATACTCATTTTAGTGTAAAGGCTCAGAGACAGAAAATTGCAGCTTATCTCAGTTCTCTGTCTCTGGAGAGCGAATGAAGCTAAAACTCTGGGTGTAATCATTGACAGTGATCTAAATTTTAAGAGCCATATCAATCATCTCACAAGATCAGCCTTCTACCATCTGAAAAACATTTCAAAACTAAGGGGCTTTCTATCAAAATCAGACTGATAAATTAATCCATGCATTTATAACAAGTAGACTAGACTACTGTAATGGTCTATTCACTGGCCTCCCAAAATCAGTTGTGTGGCAACTACAGTTGATTCAAAATGTGGTAGCACGCGTTCTCACCGGTAAAAAGTATGAACACATTACACCTGTTCTTAGATCTCTGCATTGGCTCCCCGTCAAAACAAGAATCAATTTTAAAATTCTGTTAATTGTACACAAAGCTCTAACACTATAGTATATATAAGACATGTTAATTAAATACAAACCAGCAAGAATTCTCAGGTCCACAGGCAGTGGTCTTTTAACCATCCCTCGTACTAACTCTGAAGCAGGAAAGGCTGCTTTTTTTATGAACACCTCAAGTAGATGGAACACCCTGCCTGATGACCTGAGAGGCCCCCACACTGAACACTTTCAAAAGTAAGGTTAAAAACCTTAACCTTTCACCATAGTAGTCTATGGCTAAGTTCTTGTGTGTGTGTGTGTGTGTGTGTGTGTGTGTGTGTGTGTGTGTGTGTGTGTGTGTGTGTGTGCGTGTGTGAATGTTTTGTATTTTTTGATATTTGTATAATCTGCGCTGATTCTTGTATAACCGCACTAACACCTGTTGATATCCATATTTATTTTCTGCATGTTCACTTCCATGATTTAATTATGATTGTATTATCACTTTATGTAAATCACATTGTGCTGCCCTGTGTATGAAATGTACTCTACAGATAGAGTTTGACTTGACTTTACTTGACTTGACTTTCATAATGTATTTTATAAACCTATAAATAAATAAACATTCAACTGTACAACTATCAAAATAATACTTTCTTCACACCAGAGCAAGCTAAACTCTGCATGAATAATCACTCCTGGCCATGGTCAATTAATTGTGGGTGCCAATATTGAAATTGTGATTAACAGACGATTAATTGTGCAGTCCTATGATAAAGCAGAAGAACTGGAGTCTATCCGTATTCTGTTGGTACAGCAGTGACTGTTTCTCAAACTGTAAAGTGGAATGAAAAAAACATATTGCAAGAGAAACCTCTCCATCAACCAGTTGACTTATCGTTCTTTGTGCCTTTTGACAGGTGAAAACAGACATTTGAATTTTTCCAAGTAATTACCCCTGGATGCAGCGCCGCTGTGCAGCAGTTATTTACAGCTGTATGTTGTGCATGCCGGGAGAAGAGTTAAACATCTCTGCTTTCGATCTGTGAGGAGACCTGCACAAACTCCGCTATTTTTTATATCACACAGCATGATAAAATAGTCAATACTTTGGCAGTGTTTAAACGCAGCATTACCAACCCACCTCAGCCGAGTGGAAAAGTTAGTTTTGCTGGTTTTAAAAACAGCATCATAGCATTTGTGCGCATTTCTTTTAGATTCAGTTTCCACACACTCAACTTTTGCTTTTTTGAGTTGCATGCAGGCTTGGAATTCTTGCTAACTTTTATTTTGTACATCATTTCGCCAGCATAGATCCAGAAAGTAAAGTAAAAGCCAGATCCAGAGAGTATTAGTCCTAGCCATGTATTTGCTCCACCCTTGTACTAAACCAGTTGATTCTGATCAACACCACTCTTTAGCTAGGTAGAGGAAACTAGTTGGTGAAATCAGCTAGTTTAGTATATAGTTGGAGCGAATACATGGTCAGGATTTTCTTACTTTCTTTACTTTACGGACCTGGTTTTTACATCTCCTTCCTATGCCAATAGATGAAAAATAATTCAGTTGCTAATATTACTTTTGCACTGACAGGATGACACATTCCTTCTTGGATGCTCTTAGTCAACACACCTTGGCTCGCTACACAATCCAAGAAATGCTCCGGAGCTAATACGCTTATTACTCACCTCTAACATCGACTCCCTCACCGCTAGCATCCATCCATCCATTATCCAAACTGCTTATCCTACACAGGGTCGCGGGGATGCTGGAGCCTACCCCAGCACTCATTGGGTGGTAGGTGGGGAGACACCCTGGACAGGCCGCCAGTCCATCACAGGGCCGACACATTCACACCTAGGGACAATTTAGTTTGGCCGATTAACCTGACCTACAATGTCTTTGGACTGTGGGAGGAAATCGGGGCACCCGGAGGAAACCCACGCAGACACGGGGAGAACATGCAAACTCCACACAGAGGACAACCTGGGATGATCCCCAAGGTTGGACAACCCCGGGGCTCGAACCCAGGACCTTCTCGCCGTGAGGCGACCGTGCTAAACACTGCGCTGCGATGCCGCCTTCACCGCTAGCATTACAGCTCAAATCTATTAATCCACTCACATACAGATTTTACAACTGCTAATATTTCATCTCCCCACGTTTATTGCATACACTGGAAGATCCTTCTGATAGGTGTCACATTGGAAATCACATACTCTGTATTGAAATCGGGGCTTTTATAGTTTGAAGATGTTTAAGATTTCAATTCATAGATATAGCCAAGTTATATATAGCTGCACGCTGACATCAACAAAAAAAAAAAATCTGGTTTCCGTAAGAAAAAAAACATTTTAATATTATCATATTTCACTATTCACATTAAGTGCGTAGCTAAATTGCAAAAAATTACAACAGAGGCTCTTTGTGGTTCTAGCTGACAGTGAATAATGAGGATAAAGGAGGGGAGAGCCTATATGGTAATGGGAATATTTACTAGGACCATCAATCATTTCAAAACTGCCAGCAGCTTCATCGCTCATAGGCCGGAGAAAGAGAAGGGGGCGGGACACCATTAAAACAGAATACGTCTCCCTTTCTCTCATTTAGTTCTCTTTCTCCCGCCCTCTCTCCTTCTTTCTTGCTCTCCCTGTAGTCCAACTTTAACTTCTAGGAAAATCAATAGTGAAGAATGTGATGAAGTGCACATCCATTCATGCTGCTGCATGTTTACCAGGCTCCTCTTTGGGCTGTTTTTTTCCACAGTGATTAAAATGATCTAATAAGAAGTATCATGTGAATTACATTGGAATGACTAGTTAATTTGACCACTAAACAGCACATCGCCTGACACCTCTGACACAAACACCGGAGATACATCGTGACTGGCCGAGTCAGGGTGACAGTTAGCCAATGAGCAGCAGACAGATTTCCTCGCTCTGCCGGGAGAGATGAAGGATTGGCTAAAGTTTTGAAGAACAATAGCTGCTCAGTAGGGGAAGATCCTGTTGATATTTGTGAAAATCTAATTCTAATGTGTCTGGTTTTGCATTTCAGAGAAAGAGATCAATGCAGCAACACAAGCAGTGGTAGAAAGGTGAGAGATGAGGAGAGAGGAGAACTGCCCACATAACTGATACACAAAGTGGGACCAGAACAATCCGATTACAAATATTACAACTGTCACACGTACCAAAGAAAGTTACAGTACGATTTCAGTTACTTTTGATATCGTAAGTCATTGAGTGTTGGACTATTCTTTTTTTTGGGGGGGGGGGGTTTATTTCCCTCTTTTTCTCCCCAATTGTACTTGGCCGATTACCTTATTTTCCGAGTCGTCCCGGTCACTGCTCCACCTCCTCTGCTGATCCGGGGAGGGCTGCAGACTATAACATGCCTCCTCCGATACATGTGGTGTCGCCAGTCGCTTCTTTTCACTTGAAAATGAGGAGTTTCTCCAGGGGGACGTAGTGCGTGGTGGGATCACGCTATTACCCCCAGTTCCCCCTCCCCCCCAAACACACGCCCTGACTGACCAGAGGAGGCGCTAGTGCTGCGACCAGGACACATACCCACATCTGGCTTCCCGCCCACAGACACGGCCAATTGTGTCTGTAGGCCCAATAGTCATACCTTTCTGATAAGACTGAGAATGTTTCATTTGGGTATTAGGGGTCCTATTTGCAGTCTGTCACACATGGCGTAGCCTCCCTGAGGGTTATCTTCAACCTCGTCTTGTTTACGCTTTACATGTTACCCAAGGGCCCTGTTGTCAATCAGCATGCACTTCCTCCTTATTGTTATGCTGATGAGACCCAAATCTAAATAAAAAAAACATTTTAAAAAAAACTGCCCCAAACCCCTCCTGTGGTCCTCTCCAATTGGGAAATCTGCCTTGAGAAGATAAAGTCTTGGATGAATCGCAACTTCCTGCAGCAAACAGCAGCAAAATAGAGGCTCTCCTTTTCCAGCATTCAGTGCCAGGTCCAGCTTTCCCTACATAACTCATCTTGTGTTTGCTCATTAAAAACATGGCAGTCAGCAAATGAGGAAAAAAAATTTCTAGTAATCCACCTTGGTGTTTCGTTTTACTCTCATCTGTCCTTTGAAGAAAATGAAGAAAAATAAAATACACAACCAAAACAAAATGATGAGAAGTCTCCCTTGAAACCCTTAAAAATGTCTCAAAAGCCCAACCTGAGGCTGAGCAGTTCCTCCATATCTTTATTACCACGAGGCCCCACTGCTGCAACACGTTCTTCATTCATTTCTGGCAGGAGTGTGGAAAAGCATGTCCAGCACAGCACTGCCAGGATTGTGATGAGAGCATGTAAACACCAGCACATCACACCTGTCCTCCACTCACAGTACTGGCTCCCGATCCCCAACGGGAATGAAATTCAAATTCTTCTCCTGACCTTTCATTTTGTTCTCAAGGAACTGCATACTCTCTGAAACCTCCACCTGCGCCCTTTGATCAAGTAGCAGCCAGCTACTGCGGGCCCTGTGGCTAATGTTCCCACTGTGGGCGACCAAGTTTCTCCTGCTCTCACACCTCCCCGTCTAGGAAATGCCCCCGTTGACAACCTGAGAGCACCACAGACTTTTGACTCTTTTAAAACTCAAGATCGGGCATCCGGGTAGCCTGGCGGTCTATTCCGTTGCCTACCAACACGAGGATCGCCGGTTTGAATCCACATTACCCCCGGCTTGGTTGGGCATCCCTACAGAAACAATTGGCCATGTCTGCGGGTGGGAAGCCGGATGTAGGCATGTGTCCTCTTCTCCAAAGGAGTTGAATCAAGTGCAACTGGACTTGGTATATATCCGTGAAGACGTTTCGCCTCTCATCCAAGAGGCTTCCTCAGTCCGTGCCTTTCTGACTAGACCAAGCTAGTCTGTCCTGTTCGTTGCACTAGTGCCTCCTCTGGTCGAGCCAGGCACCTGTTCAGGGGGGAGGGGGAACTAGGGGGAATAGCGTGATCCTCCCACGTACTACGTCCCCCTGGTGAAACTCTTCACTGTCACGTGAAAAGAAGCGGCTGGCAACTCTACATGTATCAGAGGAGAAATGTGGTGGTCTGCAGCCCTCTCTGGATCGGGGGGGGGGGGGCAGCGACCAGGACAGCTGGGAAGAGTGGGGTAATTGGCCGAATACAATTGGGAAGAAAAAGGGAGGGAAAAAAAACCCCACTCAACATCTAACCCTAGAACCCAGTCTCTGCAGACATGGAGAGAACATGCAAACTCCACACAGAAAGGAACTGGGATGGCCTGGGGTTCGAACCCAGGACCTTCTTGCTGTGAGGGAACAGTACTAACCACCATACCATCCAGAGACCAAAGCTAACAGAAGCAACCTAATGTATTACAAACTACATCAAACGATATGGGAACACGGTTGTACATCAATATTGATTATAGAATTGGTAGATTACCTGTCCAACAGAAGAGTCGCCACACTGCCATCATGTGAAAGGACAGAGTCTCCAACCATGATAAAGATGCCAGTTAGTATTTTGTAACCTCGCTTCATGGTCCAGATGGATAGAGTAACTATTTGTGAATGGAGAAAAATCCTGGATTTCAGCTTTTTAAAGCAGTAACACATAGGAAGTGCCTGGTGGGCTTTTTGCAATCACACCAATTGTTCTAAATGGCTGAAGCCACATCCAAGTTGGTGTGTCAAATGGCCTTGACGCTCCAACTCGAATCCATCTTGAACTTGGAGTGTCAACAGAGTCGCTGGTGACCAAAATACAGCTGTTTTTGTATGGGACATCCGCTGCCGCAAATAACTTTATGTGGAGGCAAACCTTCCACCTACAGTGTGTAATATAGGTATCAAATAAGGGGCATCAAATGACATACGTCAACTATCGCTTTTTTAGTGTGTCTGGGCTGTAACGCCACAACTGTTTTTATCTGTGTGGCAGATTTTTCTTAATGAAATTAACAATACTACCACCACCACTAATAATAGTAGTAATAATAATGATGACATTATAATCAATATTGACAACAGCCAGTGGTTTCTAACTATTATCTTTACGAGTATCCTCAAATTCACTGGCTTGTACTGCATTTCGTAAAGTGGGTATACGAGAAAAGAAAATTTACACCAAGGACTTACATTCATTACAGCAGAAACATTAGGTGACATGAAAATATATCCACACACACCCTCTGTCACTCTCTCTCTCTCTCACACACACACACACACACACACACACGCACGCACGCACACATACACACACACACAGATGCTGAGAGGTCAGGGGGGGAGATGCTGAGTATTAATTAAAGAAGAGACAGGTAGCCCTTCTTTTTTCAGTCTGTACACTTAAAGGTTAATGATTTCTAGCTTAAATGAACAGCCGACTGATTAAGAGAGTGCGCTAAAGAGAGAGACAGAGAGACAGAGAGAGAGAGAGGAAGCTGTCAAAATGAGTGAGAAGCAGGGCGAAGGAGGGGAAGATAACAGAAGGAATAAAGGGAAAGATTGAAAAGGGCATGAGAGGAAGAAACACATCAAAAATAAATGGAGAGAGAAGAGCAGGGAGGGAGCGAGGGAGACAAAATGTTAGAAGAGGAAGAAGAAAGACGCCCTCGGGGGTTGTTTTGTTTGTAATAGGCTGAGAGAGGGACAGACACAGAGAGAGAGAGAGAGAGAGAGAGAGAGAGAGAGAGAGAGAGAGAGAGAGAGAGAGAGAGAGAGAGAGAGAGAGAGAGAGAGAGAGAGAGAGAGAGAGAGAGCGATAAAGACCCAGGGAGAAAAACAAATGAAAGAGAATAAGAGATACCCGGTGAGACAGACTTAACCTGAATCAGAGAGGAAAACAGTAACAAGAGGTAAAAAGTGGAAAGGGGGCGTAGCACTGAAAACAACAACAACATCCAGATAAGATCATAGTGGGGGAGAGAGTGAGAGAGAGAGAGAGAGAGAGAGAGAGAGAGAGAGAGAGAGAGAGAGAGAGAGAGAGAGAGAGAGTGGATGAGAGAGCAGCAGGTGAGAGAGGTTTCCAATATCCCAGACCCCCGTTTTTCTGCTGACGTTAATTACACTAACGATCAGCAGCACAAAGCCCCAACCCGGGGCGCGACAGCACCTGGGAGGGGGGTGAGGTGGAGGTGATGGGGGGTAAGAAACATGGACAGACGGAGTGACAGAGAGGACAGAAAGATGGCAGACGGACAGACGTGAGAGAATAAAAGAGAGAGAGAGCGAGAGAGAGCGGAGCAAAGAAATCGATCATGAAAGTCATTGTGTTGTATCACTGAAGAGTCAATGACTAGGAACTAAACTTTCCACCCACCCATCCACACACACATCCAGGCTCTCTCTCTTTATCACCGGCTTTCTTTTTGCTCATAGACTTCATCTTTATCCCGTTCTTTCCCTCCCTCTCATCCCCGTTCCCTCTCGCTCTCTATCTGTTGAACTCTGAACGACACACTGAATCATTCCGCTTTTTAACGCTGTGGTACATCGCTCCTCTTTCTGCTAAGTGCTGACCTATACAGAGATAAATAGCAATATTCCCCTCGGTGCCATTAGAGGCACATACAAGCATATTTCCTATATATGGATTTACGCCAGATGCCGCTTATTTCGTATTATCTCATAACTCACAACAGGCACAGGGATGGAGAAAATAAATACCGCATGGGAAATGCAGGGGGACGACACACTTAAGCCCCAGTTCAAAGTCAATTTAGTGGAATTATCAGCGCAGCCATGTCGGTTGGTGAAGAGGTTTGTCTTGAACACAGGAAAATTAGCTTCCTGCAACTTTCATAACCCAGCAGCATCCAAAATGTTGGGTCTCCCTCTCAATGCATTTTACATTTGCATTTTGCAAATGTTAACTGTCGTCTCCGACAAACTGCCAAAAGCGATCTCATATCAGCATCGCAAGTTGTTTTTTTTCTTCACACACCAAAGTGGGGTGGCCTATAATAAGCCCAAGCAGTTGTGTGTAAAAAGAAAATTGAAGTCTCTGGAGAGTTTCAGATGCAGATAGTCAAGTTCAATTTACAAATGCTATTGTCGTGAATTCAGGGGGCAGCCGGGACAAAAACCTGGGTCACCCGCACCATGGGCAACTGCGCTAACCAGTCAACTAAAGGGTCCGACCCGTTAGCCAACGGCTAGCGAGTCTACTCATTCGTGATCGTTACACTATCAGGGCAATAAAAACATATGAAGGCATTTTTTTTGATTGTAATGGCAAGAAAACTTGAGGTAAGAAATATCAGATGGACAACATAAAATTACAAATTAGTTAAAAAAAAAAAAAACAAGGTTGCTCAAAATAATTTAAAAGCCAAACAACACTCAACCAAAAAAAGGCAGTAGATAATGAACTATTTAAATCCAAGCCTTTAGGAATTTACCATTGCTGTTATGGGACAAATAAAGCCAATGCATGTCCTGTGCTGATGAATACATACTCAGTAATACGCCGCCAGATAACCTTGGAAGCAATAGACAAGTGACATTGACCATTTGCAGCACGATCAGATAATATTCCTCAGAAAATGTGATTACCCCTCTGGCTGACTTAATGTTCATATTATGTCACAAGGTCTACCAGTCCATCTGGTTCATGACCTCAGCCATAACCTTTTCTTTACCCAATCACCAGTTGTTGCCAGATCTCTATTTCTCTGTCATTTCAGACGCCGTTGCCCATTCCGGTTTGGCCACGCCCCTCTCCTGTTTTCCCCGCCCACCTCCTCACCTGCAGCTCATTCCCTCCAATCAGCCCACACTACCTATACACTCCCTTTTCACCAGGCCCCTGCCAGAGTGTCTGGTGTGTTCTGCTGCCTGGCTCTCCAGCAGGTCCTTGTGATCGCCCAGCCTGACCTGACTGCGTTTTGACTCCGCTGCCTGATTTCTGGACTCCCGTTTCTTCTGCCTGGCCCTCGTCTTCTCTGGTCGCCTGTTTTGATCCGACTCCCCGGTAACCTGAACTGCGTATGAACCTTGTTTTCCCGTCTGTTTGCTCCTTGTCTGTTGTGGTCACCAATCAAACTGATGTCCTGGCATACTGACCCCTGCCTGCCTTTTGACCAGAGCAAGCCGTTTTGTGACTTCAACCTGCCTGTCTCTGAGCCGCGTATCCAGGTTCTCATCTGGCAGGCTCTCTTAAATCATTATATTGTGTGTGTGTGGTAAGCAGCTGCAAGTGTTGGAACTCATTATGACTCCAGAAAGCAAAATAAGAAATCCATGTGGTCAGTGTCTTACATAAATATATACATCTCTCTCTCTCTCACACACACACACACACACACACATATATGCATGCATGAGCATGCACAAAAAAAGGTCATAGCACTTGCCACTGTCA
>NC_079230.1:16873579-16886079 GCF_029633865.1 Lampris incognitus
ACGAAGTTGAGTCTCTCCTCCTGTCAGCATCACTGCTTAGGATGAAAGGAGGGGGGGTGAGAAAGACCACAGTAGAGAGGGAGAGCGAGACAGAGAAAGAGACAGAGAGAGACTTTTTCAACAATACTTGAATAAAAATCACAAGAAAATTACAACACAAAGACCAACATAGAGAGAGAGAGAGAGAGAGAGAGAGAGAGAGAGAGAGAGAGAGAGAGAGAGAGAGAGAGAGAGAGAGAGAGAGAGAGAGAGAGAGAGAGAGCAGCAGGAAGTAAAGAATGAGAACAACAAAAAAAGAGTTGGCCTGACAGCATCCAGTGATCTTTATTGCAACAGTCTGGAAGGATACAGGATGAGAGACCATGAGTACTAAGACAGAGAGAGAGACAGAGAGAAAGAGTGAGAAAGAGAGTAAGAAAGCGAGAGAGGGAGCGAGAGAGACAGTGAGGGAGGAGACAGACAGGGAGAGAGAGAGACAGAGAGGGGGGAGACAGAGAGAGAGAGAAAGAAAGCGAGAGAGGGAGAGAGAGAGAGTGAGGGAGAGAGACAGAGGGAGAGAGAGAGACAGAGAGGGGGGGGAGACAGAGAGAGAGGAAGAGAGTAAGAAAGCGAGAGAGGGGGGAGAGGACAGAGAGAAAGAGAGGGAGAGAGACAGTCAGGGAGAGTGAGAAAGAGAGAGAGAGCGAGAGAGAGGGAGAGTGTGAATGCTGATGAAAGGACGCATCATCTTCAAACACTAATTGCTGCTCTTTTAGCACAATCTGTCCTGGTCTCCTGTCGCTGTCTTCTCCTTTCTCTCTTCTCTCATTCATCCTTGAACACATGAAATGAACACCTTCTCTTTTTACTTCTTCACTACACTCCTTCTTTCTCTCTCCTCTTCATCTCTCTTCTCTCCTCCTATCTCATTCTCCGCCTTTGGCACAACGCTGAGGCAAGCACTTCTCTCCCTCTCTCTCTCCATCTCTCTCTCTCTCCCTGGCGGTGAGTCGAAGCCACAGCAGTGGAACATGGAGCACAATGCTAATCAGCTCTCCATTTCTCCCCGTCCCTCATCCTTTCTCTCCATAGTTTTCCCCCCTCTCATTCACCCACACAAACACACACACACACACACGCGTGCGCACAGATTAAAAACCCCGTCTAACGAGTGTCAGGAGTCACGAAAAAGAAATAAACCTTCCTCGCCTTTTATCTCTTTTACTTTTCTCCCCTTCTCCCTCACTTCTCGTTTTCTTTGTTCGTTTTATGTCGGCGTCAGCTCCCAAACGAGGCAATCAACAGCCGCAGACTTTTAATAGTGTTTTCCTTCTCAGTCAAAAATCCCCGACACTTCCCAGCTGTCCATCTCTCAGACTGCTCTCCACTGAAGGATACCAGGCCCTGGCGTTGCCGGGATTTCTCTCGACCAGATAGAAAAGCTGAAAAGGTACTAAAGTGGGTTTGACAACTGCAACAGAAATTTAGCTGGAAATACTCTTAACTGTCTAAGCTTTCTGGCATTTACCGTATTATCCCACGCGGCAACCTCTACCCACCTGACACCACCTAAATAGGTACAGCTGAGAAAGTCCATAAAACCACAAGAAAACTCCCCGAGACAATTTCCTAGTCTCTCTGCGATTGACAACTTAGCACACACTATCTTCAAAGGCCTTTGCCCATTTACATACCTGCTGCGACCTGGAATAAAAACCATTTGTGAATGCTATTTAACCCGTCTCCTGCGAGTACGTCTTAGTGGAGAGAAACACTTTAGGAATAATCAGACACAAAGCGGAAACATTCCATTATCCAAGCCGCTTATCCCAACTGGGGTCGCAGCATGCCGCAGCCTATCCCAGCAGTCACTGGCCAGCTGGTGGGGGGAGACACCCAGGACAGGCTGCCAGTCCATCACAGGGCCCACACATTCACACCTAGGGGCAATTAAGTATGGCCGATTCACCTGACCTACATGTCTTTGGGCTGTGGGAGGAAACCGGAGCACCGGGATGAAACCCGTGCAGACACGGGGAAGAACATGCAAACTCCACACAGCCGACAGATGACCCCAACGTTGGACAACCCGGGGTTCGGACCCTCGACCTTCTTGCTGTGAGGCAACTGTGCCACCTGCAGGGCAGAAAAATGCGGACATTTTAACTGGTATACTGTGAACTCCACAGGAGTGTGCACATGTGCATGTGTGTGCGCTGAGCAGCACATGTCACCAGGTTCTAAATGACACCACTAATTAGGGACTGGTCCTGGACAAGAGGCAAACTGCACGCCTCACACATACACACACACCTCTTTGCACTCCCTTATTCTGCACCTCACAGGGGAACTCATCATCAAGGTGGGAAACACCTTGAGTACTTGCCAAACAGAGGAAGCTATACGATTCACACACTGCACACTGTGCATTGCCATGGGCGACAAGTATCACAAGTTGTGTGTGTGTGTGGGGGGTCCCCACAAATTTTCAACGATCTTGTTCTCTCTCTCCCTATACCTCTCTCACTCACTCTTTCTCACACACACACTCTCTCTCTCTCACACCCACACACACACACACACACACACACACACACACACACACACACACACACACAGTTTGCCTCCAATCTCTGTCTGTCTCTCACTGTGTAATCATATCCTTTACAACATAGGCTCCCAATCTAATCTCATGCATCGGTACTCTTTAATTAAACTGATTTGTTAGGACCCTCTTTCTCCTCTGTTCTGTCCTCATTCATTCTTGCCCCTACCAACAGAGAGTGAGAGCGAAGTAAAGAAAGAGAAAGTGAGAGCACTCGTCCCTCCCCCCATGTTCACGTTTGCAACCAGGCAATCAAATGAAATGCCACGCAGTTCACAAAACGTTGCTCCTAATTATTTCCTGGTCTCGCTGAAGCAGCCGTCCCCCCATCCAGAGCAATGCTCGCTGACTGGCAAAACAAACTGCGTGGCGAGTCGACATAAACGCAACACAGCGACCAACAACGTCCCCAAATGACATACAGGGGCGAAGTCAAATCGGCCGCCATTGTTCAACGGTTTATTTTCCCTCGTGCGGCGCTCTCTCCCATCCAGGCGCGCGGGGAGACGTTTTAAGTAGGGGGGCTGCCAACTAAAACAAAGTATTGTGGCGAGCCGGCGTCGAAGAATGAGTCGAGAGGCGGAGAGCTCTTTTTAATGGCGACTCACCCATACGCAGCACGACCCCGGGAGTGCTCTTTAATCACACCGGCAAGAACGGACCAGAACTGAAAAAAACGTAACGAGTATTCCCAGTCACAGTCACGGTCCTACATTCAGTTAGTCAGTGAACGGTCTCCTACTTAGTCTGAGTCGAACCCCCAAAACAACAACACAAGAATAACCACAAAACCACATCATCAAGACACAATTTTAAATCTACCTGTAGCGAATTCAGGGGGCAGCCATGAATCCGCCGCAGCCGGGAATCGAACCCGGGTTGCCCAGACAAAGGGCGACCGCGCTAACCAGTCAACTAAAGGTTCCGACCCTTACTTACCTTCTGAGATCAGATGAGATCGGGTGTTATCAGAGTGGTATGGCCGTAAGCCGGGTCGGATGCATGGATCTATTACATTATAACTGGATACGGGATCTAAAAATGCCGCCTGTTCATTCCTATGGGAATTGCTCGCCTGGCGCATACGCTAAAAAAGTGTCTGGCTTCCGGGTTACTTCCGGATACGTGGGCCCACTGAATATGCGTCTATGGGGAAAATGCTTTTTGGACGCAGGGGAATTTTCTCTGCAATACCGCGAGTGACCACTGGAAAAAAATTGGCTGCAAGGCTGAGCGGCGGCGTCGTATCCAGTTCTAGTATGCAGTTAACAGTCCCATCAGCCATTTGCGCTCCCCCCAGAGCGACCGTCTCCCCGGTCACCACTGTGACGTCATTGTTTTGTTGGTAAGGCGCGTGTGTAGCAGATTTGGAATGGAGTGTTTACTTATTTTATTGTTAAAAATGTACATTCCACGCAGCCCTAGCCCACTGTTTAATATAAAGGTATGTTTTGTTTTTTGCATTTGTACGTTAGGAAATGTTAGGAATACTGTTGGGTCTAAGATGTTACACAGCCACCTGCCACTACGGGGGGGGCTGCACCACCACTAGGGGGCGCTGCAGCCCCCTTACCGCGCTAATGCTCTCACCTGTCCGTTGAAATTGAACCGGCAGGCTGGGGTTACGCTTACACTGCGTCGAGTTTCACTGTTTAACAACGGCAGCTAATCCCGGAAACACACGCGCACGCACACACGCACGCAAACTCCAAACGTTAGTTCCTATGTGGGTTGTGTTTGCGAGTGTGTCCGCTGTTTTGCTGCAGGGAGATAATAGGAAGAGGAGGAGCGCGGTACAGAGACAGGCTCTCTCACCCGCTACCTCTAGTTTTCCTCCCTCACTTTATAATTTCCCTTCTTGTTCACCTGCTTATCTAGCACCTCTTTCGCTCTCCGTTCTCGCTTTCTTCCCCTGTTCGGGAGGGATTCAATTTCCCCCTGGCCAGTAAACTGTTCTGTAATTATACACGCTGCTTCATTGAAACGGACGGGATAATTCCCTTTATGCGTGCAGATGTAGGGCTCGCTTTAAACCCAGCTGGGCAACCCCCCCCCATCACGTCTAGGTGCCCCGTCCATCTGTTCATCCGCCGTTTTTTTAATCTCTCTCCACCGGATTCGTTTATTGCTGTCGCGTGTGTCTTCAGGTACCCCTAGGTCTGCAAGGGTACCAAAAACCTTGTAATGAAAACCGAGCTGACACAGATGTCTGAAGGGAGACTTGTTCGAAACTCCTCAGATACTCAGAAGTGTATTTCTCCGGGTGGCCCCTAACTTCTTAATTAGCCGCATTTGCCGTACACCTGCAATCCAACGCACCTGCATGTGGTACTTTAAAGCTGCTACTTTGGACAAAAGCGGTAATGTTTCGCTAGAGAACGACCTCGTTTCGCATTGCTTCTCCTCGCAAAGATCCACCTGAATCCTCGGCGTCCGGGTAGTGTAGCGGTCTATTCCGTGCCTACCAACACGGGGATCACTGGTTCGAATCCCCGTGTTGCCTCCGGTTCTGGTCAGGCGTCCCTACAGGCGCAATTGCGGGTGGGAAGCCGGATGTGGGTAGGTGTCCTGCTCACTGCACTAGCGTCTCCTCTTGTCGGTCGGGGCGCTTGTTTGGAGGGGAGGGGGAACTGGGGGAATGGCGTGATCCTCCCATATGCTACGTCCCCCTGGCGACACTCCTCACTGTATCGGAGGAGGCATGTGGTGGTATCCAACCCTCCCCGGACCGGCAGAGGAGGCGGCTCGGTAGAGTGGGGAAATTGGTCGGGTGCAAGTGGGGAGAAACCCCCCCCCCCCAAAACAAAGTCTACCTGCATCCTCTGAAAGCTGGTGTGTTTGTTTCTGAAGAGAGATGTGGTGGTGCTTTGGAAAAACAGGTGTTTGCAAACTACACGGTGATGAAGGTAATGAATCTCCAATTGGGGCTATGTATCCTGTCTGTGTGCCGTGCATCATTTTTTGTCAGATTTCGCAGGGTAATTTCAACTAGAGAAAGGCATCTGAAATCATTACACAGCAATACTATCTAATGTTCTCGCCAACTGTGATGATCAGTGAAAAGAGTCCTCGTATTGCAGCTATATAGGAAACAGGTTTTGCATACAACACGCGATTACTCTTTTGAAATGTTGCACGGCATCTCAAACAAATGAAGTGTGCAAGCGAAGCAGTGAGCGTCTCACCAACCCCTGTAAATACACCGATGCATTGCCCACGTAGCAAAACTGCTGTAGCCCGGACCCGTCCCGCACCCGACTCTCATCTTTCTTTCATCCGGCCCACATACCGCGTGGAATGATGGCACTTGGGCGGCCCGCTCCTGTTGCCAGATCTGGGCCAGAAACCAAGCCATATCAATGCTGCATGTGCCACATATTGTTTTGTGATATGTGGGCCACATTCACCATTTACCACACGGGCCACTTCAAGGTCACATCCAGATTACATGTTGCCAAGAGCACCGCATCTTTGCCCCAAAAAAAGGCCCACATTTGATTTGGCATATTTGGGCCATATTTGCTATGACACGTGTGGGCCACTTCAGGCTCACATCCTTTTGTCAGGGTCAGAAGAAGGTCATCGGTGCCGCTTCATTGCCTGAAGTGGTCCACATCCGGATCCTATGTGGGCGAGGATTGACTGTTGCTCGGCGATTTAGGTTCATTTGTCAGTGTTTGTCAGGAAGGGAGCATCCTCTCAGCTCAGGTCCACTTGTCACACCCATGCTCTGAATTCTGCATGCTGCCAACGTGACCGTCAATGACGGCCAAGTTACACCCAGCACACGCAACAAGATACGTATACGTCACCAGGCAAAGCACATTACAAGTACTTCCCTGGCAACAACGCATACGGCCGTTTTCCAATCAATGTGAAAATGCAACAAATCCTCAAACTGTATTTTGAACTGATATTAAAATGTACGTTTGGTCTGAAGGACACTCATAGTACAGCTCGGTGTTCAAACACCGGAAATGAAAACGCAGCATGACCTCAAGCCTCCAGACGGAAGACAATGAGAAGATGATTATTTTTTCCGCGAGTTATTTCATGTATTTATCACGGGGAAAGGGCACGCTTTATGAGACCCTTTTATCAAGACTTGCTTCTGTGTGAATCCATCTCACAACGAACACGAGAGTTCAAATCTGTTACGGGCGAGATGGCCATGTGAGCGTTCATCCGTATGCTCGGAGTAAAGTCAATGCTGAATAGAAGAATAATGACGTCACTCACCCCGGTGGCAAAAATAAATAAATAAATAAATAACACAACTACACTAGTCAGTAGGGATCCAGTGTGTTGCTCGTGAACACTTAATTAAAGGGTCCTATAATATTTCCAGTGTGATTTGTGGGAGATTATTACAAAATGTGTGAGCGTATCAGCAATGTTAAAGTGGTTTTTACATGAGAGCACGTGCCTCTTGCCTTCCCGGAACCGCTGTCCTGCCTGTTGTACACGTGAGTGTGCACGTCACAGCGCGCCCGCGTCAATAAAGACACGTGGGTTTGATATATGGATGAGACAGAAAAAGCAAGATGTTGAAACGATCAGCATCACAGAGGAAAACCGTCAGAAAACTAAAACGCAGCCATTTTTGTGTTTCGTCTCATTTTTGTTGTTGCTCATACAACTTTTTTTTTTGCCCCCCCCCCTTTTTTTTTTTCTTCTCCCAAGCTGTACCTGGCCAATCATCCCGCTCTCTGAGCCGTCCCGGTCGCTGCTCCACCCCCTCTGCTGAGCCGGGGAGGGCTGCAGACTACCACATGCCTCCTCCGATACATGTGGAGTCACCAGCCGCTTCTTTTCACCTGACAGTGAGGAGTTTCACCAGGGGGACGTAGCATGTGGGAGGATTACGCTATGTGTGTGTGTGTGTGTGTGTGTGTGTGTGTGTGTGTGTGTGTACTGTGTTTTTGTATCCTAATGGGAACCAAATGTCCCCATTACGATACAAAAACCTGAAACCACCTACCTTGTGGGGACATTTTATGGGTCCCCATGAGGGAAAGGGTCTATTTTAGGGTTAGGACTTGGTTTTAGGGTTAAAATTAGAATTGGGATTAGGTTAGGGTAAGGGTTAAGCTTAGGCATTTAGTTATGATGGTTAAGGGCTAGGGAATGAATTTAAGTCAATGAGGGGTTCCCACAAGTATAGCGTGTGTGTGTGTGTGTGTGTGTGTGTGTGTGTGTAGTTTGGGGTGTATGCACAAAAATCTGGCGAGCCTCTCTTCGGACCCCCTGCAACATGTACAGCCATAATGATTATCGTCAGGCCCATCATTACCGTCATGCAACAGGGAGAGAAAACAGGACTAATTGCTTCCCTCTCAAGTCCCTTGTGGTTTAGTATGTACATAAATGATGGCTTCTAGAAGAGGAGGGAGGAGAGGGGTGAAGAGGGAGGAGGATCGAGAGAGCAGAGGCAGATTTTCAATAAGGTCATCGACTTTTTCCCTAGCATACCTTAGCTCTCTCTCTCTCTCAACCCCCCCCCCCCCCCGGTTTAATTGCAGAGAGGGTGAGGCGTGGAGAGAGCGGTGGAGGGAATCCTTGGCCTTTTTGTCTTTCTAATTGTAGGCGAGTGTAGAAGTGGTGTTTTTGTAATTACAGTTAAGTCAAAGCCCCTTTGGGCAGGAGGATAAAGACGAGGAGAGGGGGAGACGAGTGAGGAAGCTCTGTGTAACCAAGGAGGGCGCAAAGGATTCGAAACACTTAAATTTAATGGTGACTACCCCTGAATGTCACATCTGAAGTACTCTTCACAAAAATTTTAACAGTTTACGTTAGCGAATCCTCTCTCCTGTCTCAGATAGCCGGAAACATCTTGCATATGCACAGGCCAGAGGGAGATGGGAGGTAGGCGACATACGGATATAATATCCATAGTGTGATATGAGACGGAATAATGCCTGGGATTTCAGTTATCGTAATGTAATCATATCGCTTTAAGCTGCTGCGGGTAATTTGCGATTGGTGGAAATTTCTTGATACGGTTGCAGCTCGCAACACCGACGAGTCTATTCTTACCATCAGCTGTGATGTAAAAGAGCCACACTTGGCACACTACGGAGGCGAACTGGCGACTTTCCATGCAGCAATGCTTGCTTTCATTTTCTTTAACTATTTTAAATTGAGGCATTTGAAATATTTTCTTGTTTAACGTCACATTATATTTCATTCGGTTCATATATATAGGTGTTGAGTCTTCGCACCGTTTAAGCTGCACAATAATAAAAACATTTTCAATCTGCATCCTAAACACCTTCTCGCAACTTGCGGTCAAAATAAATAATTCACTATCATATCATTACTGTCTAGACAGAAGAGAAGATTGGGATATGAATTTCAGTTCATATTGCTCACCCCTGGTGGTGGTGGTGGTGGTGGGGCGGGTTTGGGGGGGAGTATTGCACGTGTGTTTTTCTGACCATATCCAGGAAGATATTCCAGGTTTGAAAATACTCGTCCCGATCGCTGCTCCAGCCCCCTCTGCTGATCCGGAGAGGGTTGCAGACTACCACAAAGCCTCCTCCGATACATGTGGAGTCACTGGCTGCTTCTTTTCACCTGACAGTGAGGAGTTTCACCAGGGGGATGTAGCGCATGGGAGGATCACGCTACTCCCCCCCCCAGTTCCCCCTCCCCCCTGAGCAGGCACCCTAACTGACTGACCAGAGGAGGCGCTAGTGCAGCAACCAGGACACATACTCACATCCGGCTCCCCACCCGCAGACACGGCCAATTGTGTCTGTAGGGACGCCCGACCGAGCCAGAGGTAAGACGGGGATGCTAACGGATACGCGTTGGTAGGCAATGGAACAGACCGCTACGCTACTGTGGAGTACAAAATGTACTCCGTATGCACTCTGTAGTTTTCCACTTCTCTGTGTGTATGAAACTTCTTCACTCCCTGCAGTCACACCAACGTCCTGTTATCATGCTTGCCTCCCATGGGGCCACATAGCAACCGTTATCATGCTTGCCTCCCCGTTGCCACATACCAGGAACTGCCTGGTACAGCAAAGACAAGTGCACCGGACCTACAGACACTTACGAGGCACAGAACGTGATTAGCGTAGCTGTTTCCTGCATTCCTTTGTAAGACTACACCTTAGTTGATGCAGGAAACATAGTGTATGACGCGACGGACTGTCTTATAAGAAACCACTGCCTCCAGCTCAGGGGCAGAGCATGTCCTCACAGACGAACCTCTGTGTAGCCTTATGTCTCTCCATCTGCAGATGCAATAAAGATTCTCGGTTTGCTCCAATAGTTGTCCGGTGATTATTCTCCCCAGAGGTTGCTGTGGCAAGAGCCCATTAAAGGATAAAGGAAAATCCACGACACTACCCGGACGCCCCCTGCATCAAGTCATTTCAATCTAGTTGCAGATGAAGGCACTTCAGACGGCACAGGGTCCCGACATCACAGATGAAGTCTGAGCTCTACAGTCCTGAGTCACCAAAAACACTCTCCTTCAGCTCTCCGGTTTCCGGTTTTGACTGAGAGCTGAAGCGACTGCACCGTCACACGCCATATGAACACGCCGCACGACGTCTTCCTCCTTTCAAAATGGTCTCCGGCTCCAAGCAAAAACACAGCCTTTTCATCCATCACAGCAACCCGGTGACACAGACCGGTTTTATAAAAGTGCCTGTCGGGCGACACCAGGCGCGGGTGTTCTCGGTGGCAGAGGGTGAAGAAAAATAAAATCGCCTCTCTCCATCGATTTCTTGTCCAGTCTCAAGTTACAATGAAGGGAGACAAAAAAAAAAAATGTCTGGACTGAACACATTCTAGGCAGCCACTGGATTAAAAGCAAAGTAAAACAGTGACGTGGGTTCGAGCCAAAAGGGTGGCCATGCCTTGTGTCTACTAGTGCACTTCATGTTACAATCAATTCCAATCCCCGCAGGAAAACACTTCTACAGCAGTGACGGCTTCTCCTGCCTTCTTTTTTTTCTTTTTCCTAATTTAACACACGCTAAGTGAGGGCCCAAAGTGGCTCGCTGCATGCAGCTTTAGTCCCTATGCCCCCCGCCCCCCCCCACACACACACACAAACACACAGTCTCCATGATCAGCACTCCCTGGCTCCTGACTGCCATCTAACATTTATACCTCCACTGAAAGCCTCACATAACACAGCATGACCCTCAGGGCAACTGTGTGTGTGTTGGTGTGTGTGTGTGTGTGTGTGTGTTGGTGTGTGGGTGTGTGTGTGTGTGTGTGTGTGTGTGTATGTATGTGGGGGACTCTCCACTGAGCTAGTTAATATTTGAAGCTGCTGTGTTAAGACCTGAGCGTACAGTTTACCTTGACACACAGTAGGAGCAGGGCTGTATGTTATACACATCCCAAGTTTGCACACAATCAAGGAGCGACGGCCCTATTTCACCTGATGTGACAGCTTCCGGCTTGCCAAGGCCTTCTTTTTATCATCCCACCGGTGGCCGGGGCCTTTGGGGGTATTTTTAGGCATAGGTACTGGTGTATAGTGATGTTTAATAGATAAACTAGGAGTTAGTCTGCAGCACTGCAAATGGACATATGACCGAATGGAGGCATGCCAGGTAAACTTTAACCTTAATCTGGATTATAATCTTCAGGATAGGACAGGTCTAAAGACGTTGTAGTATAAAACACCCCATTTATTCATTTCTAATGAATACATTTCTCATCCTCCTTTCTCAGACTGAAACACAAATCCCTGACAGAGGGACGCTTATAGAGAAGCTACAGAACAAGACTGGTAGATTAAGATTAAGTGTCCTTTATTAATCCCCTTGGGGGAAATTCAGTTACTGCAAATTAACCCATCCTAGCTGTGATCTGTGTAGTTATGAGCAGTGGGTTGCCGCCTTCATGCTGCGCCCGGGGACCAACTCCAGTTGTTTTCCCATTACCGTGGTCAGCAGCACAGACAGCAAGGAGTATTAACCCTAACATGCATGTCTTTTTGATGGTGGGGGAAACTGGAGCGCCCAGAGAAAACCCACCGCAGACACAGGGAGAACATGCAAACTCCACACAGGGGACGACCTGGGATGACCCCCAAGGTAGGACAACCCCGGGGTTTGAACCCAGGACCTTCTTGCTATGAGGCAACAGTGCTAACCACTGGGCCACCGTGCCGCCCAAGTATAGGGTATCAAACATCAGTAGTACCAGGTAAGTATCAGGAATCAGGTATCAAATATCAGTAGTATCGGGTAAGTATCAGCTATCAAATATCAGTAGCAGTATCAGGTAAGTATCAGGTAAGTATCAGTAGTATCCGGTAAGCATGTAAACACTATGAAACTGTGTATGTTTCACTATGAAACTGTGTATGTATTTACTGTCCTTTATGCCTGCTGTCATGCAAAATTGGTTGTCCACTCAACACAGAGATGCTGGTGACAATCTCATTAGACAGTTACCATTTGTGCACTCGTGTGATGTGACCTACTTCCCACTGATAGATTAAGGTACATATAGTGAAGATAAAGGCCACAGAGGTGATTAATCTTGTTTGCACCTGTTAAAAAGTGAGGTTACATATACAGACTAAGGTCTGTTGGCTTTTGATTTGGTGCCGATCAAGGACGGGTAACAAGGGATCACGTGTTTGATGCCCCATTCAAGAAATCACAGCAGGGGTGCATGTACTATACTCCTCCAGTTTAGTAACATTATTTCCATACTCTGAAATCAGAATAACAAAGCTAGCAGAAATAGATTTATGTAGCAGTGTTAAAATTCACTCACAAGGTTGTCATGGGGGGTTACAGTCTGTCTCCTACCAAACATGCGACCATGAACCCAACAAACACCAGTCACCGTTTGGATAGCAGACATTTTTAATCAAGACCAAGGCCATTATTTGCACCCAATGTTCTTGCACGCACTATATGGAGAGTGAAGC
>NC_079230.1:16888579-16908579 GCF_029633865.1 Lampris incognitus
ACACACACACACAATGTCAGAATAATCCTTCTGCACTTGTTCATGTATTTGCCCTCGCTAGCTTCAGGCCCAAATAGAGATCTCCTGATAGCTCAGCCATTAAAGTTAGGACGCATCCAAACTCTCCAAATGCTAAGCTTCAACAAGCCCTGACAAAAAGTCAATAGCTTCCATAGGCTCCCACATCCTGAATGAGACACCGGCAAGAGACACACAACAAACCGGACACAAATAGACCCTCAAGCGTCCAAACGCTGGAATCCACTTTCCGATTCGGCGCCGAGAAAAGTCCCAAAATTGATTGTTATACTTCCTGCAATACAAAAATCTACAAAGTGCAATGATTTCTTCTTTTCTTTTTTTTTCTTTTTCTTTCATATTGAAGAAAATGAACGAAAACTTACTGGGAAATGTATTGTTCAATCAACTTGTTGTCGGGTGACGGGAAACTTGGCAAAGTCTCACCGTGTTTGTGCCAAGTACATTTGCAGCTTTTTTCCCAACATATTGATGCCTCACTACACCACACCACGGCAATTTCAGCAAAAGACCCGCCTGCTTTAAACTTTGCCCATTCAATTTATTCTGTGTGGTTGGTGTAATATATATATATATATATATATATATATATATATATATATATAGTAACTTAATTAACGTCCCTCTCCATCAGCCTCTCCCACTCTCTCTCACGCCCTCGCCCTCCGTTGCTTACACTTTGCCGTTACCGCTTTCCTGCTCCTGGCATCCCACCCTTCTTTTTATCTCTCTCCTTTATCTCGCCATCCTGCTCCTCCTGCTCCTCCTCCTCCTCCTCTTTCTTGGTTACCTCTCAAGTTAGAGGTCAGCCTCCGTTTGTCCTTGTCTGCTCTAATCACACCATCGCCCAATTCCCTTTCAGTACAACGGAGGGAGGATGAGTGAGAGACAGATGAGGGAGAGAGAGAGAGAGAGAGAGAGAGAGAGAGAGAGAGAGAGAGAGAGAAAGAGAGAGAGAGAGAGAGAGATTGAGGGGCAGACAGAGAGAGAGAGAAAGACAGAGACAAAGAGAGAGAGGGGGGGGGGACAGAGAGAGAGAGAGTGCTGCACTCCATTACACACATTACCTCCGGTTTGAATTAAAAAAATGTCTAAATAATTTACACTCATGCGCTCTTATCCCGGTCTTTTCTTTACGTCCATCTTGCGTGTGGTGATTAAACAAAGATGAAGGTTAAAGTCGGCGTCTCTCTGAGCTGCGCTCGGCTAGCGGGTCTGTCCGCTCATTTGATCTGTTTAGCTGCAGCTTGGGCATCTCCGTGATGGTAATGATGCTTGAATTAACATGAGAGCGTTTAGCTACCAGTGTACATCATGCTACATCATGCTCACTGGTCTCCCCAGAGCCACGTCCCGAGAGCTGGTCTCATTGGAGCAGATACACACACCGAGACGGGACACAGGTGTGTTGTCAATGCAGCACTATCAAAATCATATGACCTTTAGGCTTCACTGCTCACCTGGCAGAATTAAGTACATAGATAGAAAGATGGATAGACACACACACACACACGCACACACACACACACACAGACCTACCTTAAGACAGACAGACACAGAGACACACGGACACACAAACAGAGAGACACACAAACACATAGACACACATACAGAGACACAGACAGACACACAGACAGACATACAGACATACCTACCTTAAGACAGACAGACAGACAGACAGACAGACAGACACACACACACACACAGGTAGACAGACACACAGACAGACAGACAGCTACATAGCTAGCTAGCTAGCGAGATAGACAGACAGACAGACAGACAGACAGACAGACAGACAGACAGATAGACAGATAGACAGATAGATAGATAGATAGATAGATAGATAGATAGATAGATAGATAGAGACCCGCCACAGAGTCCATGCTCTCAGACCAACAGCCAGACATTGGCAGAGGCCCACCACTATTTGGTGTGACATGAAGTTTGCACAAAGCTTTAAGGGCTTCAGTAGGATTACAGCAGGCATACTTACACACTGCCGTACACACTGGTTTCTATTGTGTAGTTATGAGTTATCCCCCCCCCCCCGTTCATGGCTTCATTAGAATAGACAGGGGTGATTGACAGGAGTGTGTGTGTGTGTGTGTGAAGGGGGGCAGGGTGTTAGAGAGACAGCATCTAAAGCTGAACGTGGGACACTGCAGACAATCTCGACTTGCGATGACTCACATTTGACTCCGGCTGTCATTACTCAAAGCACTGCGAGGACTATAAACGCACTTCCCACTTGAATACCCTAAAAATAACCTTATTAGAAGGTAACACGAGTAGTACAAACAGAAATATTCCCGCACACTCCAAACAGCATTTGTCGTGGCGCTGTCTAACAGCACTTTAGCGGTCCTCATACCCAGACTCTGCTATGGCGACTGTTTCCTTCCAGCTGAGTGTGCGGCACCGATACCTGCTCACCTCCACCTCCGCACAGGCGTGCACGCCACGTTTCACTGAAATCCCAGAAAATCATAACAAGGGCATCCAACTCGTGGTGCATAACAGCATAAACATAAAGATCCTCTACAACGAGAACAATGATACGTTTTTTATCTTTTTCCTTTTTTCCCTTTGTTGTGCGCTTCTTTTTATCACGGCTGTAGAGCATCTGACGCACAAATACATGCAGGCACCGCTGTGACACGACTTCCTGATGAAAACGATCCTGAATATCCTCCCTGCTTGCAATAGTTTCATCTCTCACACACACACACACACACACACACACACACACACACACACACACACACACACACACACACACACACACACACACACACACACACACACACAGGTTTTGTCCTGAGCTGTGTGTTACTGCGGAGCGGGGGAGTGCTGACGGATATTTTAATGGAAGTCGGGGGCAAACCCCGTGTTTTTGGAGGGAGTTCTCTCCTCCACAAGCAATCCAAGCACTACGGATGACTCTGCATTAAATGTGTGTGTGTGTGTGTGTGTGTGTGGGGGGGGGGGGGGGGGGCCCTGGCTGGTCCCTAGCATTACAGATTGATGGCATATTAAACTAAAGTACGCATCATGCACCTGTGCTTGTGTTCCGCAGGGGAGTGACAGACACGTAGACAGGGTGCTGCAATCAACCCCCCCCACCACCTTTACACACACACACACACACACACACACACACACACACACACACAACACAAAACAAACATTTTACACACATCTGTGCACCCTCATCTTGCATCTCACCCAACGTCTGACTCTGTGCATTGTATGTATATTGACGCTAGGTCCCAGCATCTAGGCATACGTCTGTGGACACGGACACACACACACACACACACACACACACACACACACACACACACACACACACACACACACACACACACACACACACACACACACAAACACACACACACACAGAACCTGGGTGGTTGATACAGTGTGATGTGGATCACAGCTCCTTTGTACACCGTGTCCTCTTTTACAGTGTGTAACACTGTTACGAAGGAGGCTGGAGAAGCAGGCTGGAGTTACCACTGACTTCAGGCTCGATGGAAACCTAGTCAACATCAGGAGGTTTCAGGCAACCACCATGTTGACCTCTGAGACCATTATTGAGCTACAGTATGCCGACGATTGTGCCCTGGTAGCTCACACACCAGAAGCTCTACAAAACACTCTGTCGGCAGTTGTAACTGCATACAGGAGAACGGGACTGATTATTAACACCCAAAAGACAGAGGTAATCTGTCAGTTGACTGCCGGCCTCCCAAACCACCCAACAACCTTAACAGCAGAAGGGCAACAACTGGCCACTGTTCCTGCCTTCAAATATCTGGGAAGTATGCTATCCGACACCTGCAAAATAGACGATGAGATTCAGCACCGCCTCAAACAAGCCTCAACATCTTTTGGCCGTCTAAGGAGAAGGGTTATCCAAAACAGCAACCTCAATCTCCACACCAAAGTGCTTGTTTACAGAGCAGTGTGCATCTCCACACTATTCTATGGATGTGAGGCATGGACCATCTACAGCCACCATCTCAGAAGCCTGGAGGCCTTCCATGTAAAATGTCTCCAGAGGACCCTCGGCATTACTTGGGAGGACAGAGTGCCACACACAGAGGTGATGGAGCGGGCAGGCAGCTGCAGCGTGGAGTCTACCCTAAAACACCATCAACTCAGGTGGCTTGGGCATGTTATCCGCATGCCCAGCGAACGACTCCCACGAAAAGTCCTCTACGGCCAACTACGCCTTGGCCAACGCACTGCTGGTGGGCAGAAGAAGCGGTTCAAAGACCAAATGAAGACCACACTAAAAAGATGTCAGATCAACCCCTCTTCTTTGGAGAAACTTGCTTTCTGCCGCACAACCTGGTGCTCTCACATCTCAGAGGGAGTGAAGTCCATGGAAAACCAGCGCACACAACACCGTGTAGCAAAGCGTGCGAAGAGGCATGCTCGCAAAGCTACCCCTACCCCCTCCAGCACCACTTTTACATGCCCGGTCTGCAACCGCAACTGTGCATCCAGGATCGGACTATTCAGCCACCAAAGGACCCACAAATAGAAGAAGATGGTCATCATCGGGCACGATGGACAACCAGCAAGCAAAGTGTGTGTGTCTGTGTGAGTGTGAGTACATCTGAGAAGCGAGTGTGAGCCTACCCAGTTCAGTTTGCCACATCTCTTCATGGTGGGCACACCGTACTGATGTCACGTGTGCCTTTCTGTAAGTACACATGCTCTGCTACCTCGTCGGTGTTTGTACAGTATCTTTCAGCAATCTGGAGCCGCTTCCCCGTCCAAATACTCTGACCTACACACACAGACAGTGTCAACATATTGAACGTGTGTGTGTGTGTGTGTGTGTGTGTGTGCTCTCATGTGTGTTAAAGATGGCTGTTCATTATTCAGTGTTATCCTGTTCTCCAATCTGGGATAACAGCACTTAAAGTTAAGGCAACATGCATGTTTAAGTGCTCCGAGTGTATGTTGGCAGGAGTGGGCTGGAGTGACGGAGCAAGGCGACAGTGATGGTGGCGGGGGTGTCCCATCTAGATGGATCGCCATAAAGCTGGGAGGAAATGGAAGGATGATAGATGGAGGTGTCATGAAAGGGAGGAAAGTTAAAAACAGCAGGTTAATAGGGGGCATCCGGGTGGTGTAGCGGTCTATTCCGTTGCATACCGACACGGGGATCGCTGGTTCAAATCCTCGCGTTACCTCCAGCTTGGTCGGGCATCCCTACAGACACTGCTGGCCTTGTCTGCGGGTGGGAAGCTGGATGTGGGTATGTGTCCTGGTCGCTGCACTAGCGCCTCCTCTGGTCGGTCAGGGCACCTGTTCAGGGGGAGGGGGAACTGCGTGGAATAGCGTGATCCTCCCACACGCTACATCCCCCTGGTGAAACTCCTCACTGTCAGGTGAAAAGAAGCGGCTGGTGACTCCAAATGTATCAGAGGAGGCAAGTGGTAGTCTGCAGCCCTGCCCGGATCGGCAGAGGGGGTGGAGCAGTGACTGGGACGGCTCAGAAAAGTGGGGTAATTGGCTAAGTACGATTGGGGAGAAAAGGGGGGGAAATCCAAGATAAATAAATAAATAAAAACAGCTGGTTAAGCAGACAGTTGGACAGGTGGGCCGACAGACATGGAGACGGGCAGAGAAGCATGACAACAGAGGCCGAGCCGAGAACTTAGGAAGAATTTCCTTGGCACACCTAATGCGTATTTACGGCATGTTCTCACATTTTTATCAACCACGACGTTGATTTCTCATGTGGTCCCTGCTATTATCTGTTCCCTGCTGCCTTCTGAAGCAGAAAAATGCTCTTAAAACTTCACTGTAGGGCTGAGCAGTGACTCACTATTGTATTTTATTTCAACGGTACTCTGTCAAGATGAAATTCAGTTATTGCATCTTAATACGTACACAGTTTTGTTGTCCGAGTCTAAATTAATGATAACCAAATTCTATTATGTAAATTTTCTCACAAAATGAGGTCTGAAATATTCAACTGGGTATCATGTGAAAATGAGCTTGCTAGCCCTTGGCTAACGGGTCAGACCCTTTAGTTGACTGGTTAGTGCAGTCGCCCGTGGTGCAGGCTATCCAGGTTTGGTTCCCGGCTGCGGCGGATTCCTGGCTGCTCCCAGAATTCGCTACATTGGTGTCAAAAGTGGGATGGTGAGACCGTGAGGCCATTGGAAGCATGTGGGCCCAGAGGTGTGAGGGAGCTGATATGCTGAAGCACGGGGACGCGCTTCCCGAAAGAGGGGGTAGTGTAATGACCATGGATGGTTAGACACGTTAGCCGGGAACCGAACACGGATAGCCCGCACCACAAGCGACTAAGCTAACCAGTCAACTAAAGGGTCTGACCAATTAGCCAAGAACTAGCGAGTCTAAGCATCCGTGGTCGTTACACTACCCCCCTCCTTCGGGAAGCGCGTCCCCGCGCTTCAGCATATCAGCACCCTCACGCCTCTGGGCGCACGCACTTCTGATGGCCTCACGGTCCCACCATCCCACTTCTGACACCAATGTAGCGAATTCAGGCGCCAGCCGGGAACCAAACCCAGATAGCCCACACCATGGGCGACTGCGCTAACCAGTCAACTAAAGGGTCTGACCAGTTAGCCATGGGCAAGCGATTCTAAGCATCCTGGGTCATTAAAATTAAATAAAAGACTAAATTCAACTCCTTTTCGCCTTGCGCCTTACTTCGTGCTCAGATTATGCACTGTTTAACTAGCAAAAGTGGATTTGGACACGCCCTAAATGCACTTGCACCATGTGGCTTTAGACCATGCGCTATAGATCCGTTTAAATAGGGTCCATTAGCATATCTTTCCGGGAATGTCATATTTAAATGTTCATATTTCTTTTTTCTTTTTTTTTTTAAATTTATTTCTGATTTTTCCCTTTTTTCTCCCAATTTAGTGGCCAATCGATCCCTATTTTAATTCAAACACCCACCCTCGCACTGTGTGCGTTCGCCAACTGCATCTCTCCGGCCGGCAGTCTCGAAGGAGACCGCCTCGCCACTTTCGTGACAAGGCGACTCCAAGCCGA
This sequence comes from Lampris incognitus, assembly GCF_029633865.1. Classification (NCBI taxonomy): domain Eukaryota; kingdom Metazoa; phylum Chordata; class Actinopteri; order Lampriformes; family Lampridae; genus Lampris; species Lampris incognitus. The sequence continues at coordinate 16,895,675 of NC_079230.1, forward strand.
ACCACTGTTTTTCCGACACACACAGAGACGCATTCACGTGACGAACACAAGCCGACTCCGCCCCCCTCCCGAAGACAGCGTTGCCAATGATAGCTGCTTCGTCGAGTCCAGCCATAGTCGGATCTGACGAGACCGGGGCGCGAACCCCAGTCCCCAGTGGGCAACTGCATCGACACAGAGCCGATGCTTAGACCGCTACACCACCGCGGACCTAAATGTTCATATTTCTAACAGGCTTTGAACATGCACACAGTATATATTCATATTGGGTGATTTTAAAATATTTTTCCTACCGTAGATCCCAAGGATATTATATTGTTAATAGTATCATATCTTTAAAACATCACTATTTTGTACGAAACAGTTTAAAGTTTGACAATACATCATGCTATCATCACACATTTTGCATTTCTTATCTTCTATAGTTGATGTATTTTGGAATGGCAGAAAAACAGACAGAAAGTCAGAAAAACAAAGGCAGATGCCAGGTCTAAGGCTGTGTAATAGTGTTCCTCCACAGCACCTGTTGGTAAATCCTGCACTGCTGGTGCTGTACTCCCCTTGATCACAGCACAATTAACACCTACCCACACTCACACACCAGCACGGAGGCATGCCCTCACCCCAACACACTTCCCATCCGGCTAGCTTATTATGTGCCACTTGAGGTTAGGTTTCATATACTGAAGGTAGTTTCTTTGTGTGTGTGTGTGTGTGTGTGTGTGTCAGTCAATGTGAGTGAGAGGGAGAGAGAGCAAGGGAGATGGATCAAAAGAAAGTTTGATTTAATGAGTTGTCTTGTGGCCAGTGTCAAAATGGTCAGGGACACTGTGGCAGGGCCAAGAGCGAGGTCCCACACAGCATGCATGGCCAGGGAGTGTATTTGTGTGTGTGTGTGTGTGTGTGTGTGTATTTGATGTGCATGTGTATGTGTATCTGTAGGGTATAGCTCCCTCTGCCTTTGCGTGCCTCTGTGTCTTGTTTTGGAACTACCCAGGAGGCTTTCAGTTCAGACCATGTGTGCATGCGTGTGTGTGTGTGTGTGTGTGTGTGTGTGTGTGTGTGTGTGTGTGTGTGTTTCTCGCCACCCGTGCACATGTGCGGGTGCAGTAGTTTGTGTGCGAACTCCTCCTCTCCAACCTCCCTTTTCTTTCACCCCCAACATCCTTTCCCAGCTTTAACATCTCCATGTGACGTTCAGCTCCACACACCAACCATGCAGCAAACTGACTGCGTATAAAACGCTACTGATCGCTTCACTGTCCCCAGCATGGTAATGTTGTGATTAACAGGATGAGTACTGATTAAGGGGACAGTGCACTGTTCCAACAGTGAGCTGCTCCCCTCCTAATTTTTGTGACATTGAGAGAAGAGAGGAGTTGGAAGGGGTGTGTGTGTGTGTGTGTGTGTGTGAGGGGGAGGGCACAAGATGCTGACATGCCACTCGACGCTCGTTTGTTACGTGGGCTCTTGGGATGCAGCGTAGCCCGGCAGAATGGTAATTGCCTAATGCAAAATACGAAACAAGATGCTGAGCATGGTCATAGATAAACTGGGATGGATTTGCGTGTGCACAAGCGTATGTGCATTGTTTTGCATTGTGAGTGTGTATGATACCATGTTCACAGCCGGAGGTCATTTGAAGAGCAAATGCTCAGATCTAAAAACCAAATTCCCCCCATTGGTTGTTTTAACCTTGTTGTCCTGAGATGCCTGTGTTGTTCCCAATACCGGTGCCATGCCATTCCATGTCTGCCATGTGCCACAGCTTTGGCAACCATCTCACTTCATTCCAACCAGGGCGATGGGGCACTCCACATAACCACACACACACACACACACACACACACACACACACACACACACACACACACACACACACACACACACACACACACAACAACAACATACACAGACACACACACTTACAGCATGCTCTCATACACTTAATCCTTACTCACTGTACGAACTTAACGACCCGTATCCTGGAATTCTGCATATCTAGAACATTTAAGAACCGGGGTAAGTTCTGGTGTTGTTCCTTCTTTCTGTTTCCATTGTATTTCAAGGACTGCAAAGCTGTGATGTTGTTGTACACAGCAAGCTGTATCTTCATTTCAGCTTTCAATTAGGTGTCACATAGGTAGCTAAGCGTTGTGTGCAGCAAGCTTTGAGTACCTCCAGGTTGAATGCTGGCAGGCTGTTTTGCCCATTTCTGTAAAACTTGAGCTGCTTTAAATCACTCTTATTTCATTGTTTTTGCTGCGTCTTGACTCTGAGAACTGGTTTAAAACCATGGTCTGGTTTTAAATTAGATCGCAGATTTACTTCTCGATCAGAGCAGCACGGTGGTGCAGTGATTAGCGCGGTCGCCTCACAGCAAGAAGGTCCTGGGTTCGAGCCCCGGGGTAGTCGTTGGGGGTCGTCCCGGGTCGTCCTCTGTGTGGAGTTTCCATGTTCTCCCCATGTCTACGTGGGTTTCCTCCGGGTGCTCCGGTTTCCTCCCACAGTCCAAAGACATGTAGGTCAGGTGAATCAGCCGTTCTAAATTGTCCCTAGGTGTGAATGTGTGTGTTGGCCCTGTGACGGCCTGGCGGCCTGTCGAGGGTGTCTCCCCGCCTGCCGCCCAATGACTGCTGGGATAGGCTCCAGCATCCCTGCGACCCTTAGAGCAGGATAAGCGGTTTGGATAATGGATGGTGATGGATCCTGAGCTGCCCGGGGTCAGGGCAGAGCTCCTTACCATTGAGAGCCTGATCGGCGAACTACTTAGTCGGCAAGCTCAACTCCACTCCCAACTGGTTGAGCTGGAGCGGGCTGGCCTGGAAAATAAGTTACCCGATTATGACAGTGTAGAAAAGTTTGGTCCCCCCCAGTAGAAAGTCTCCATTTGGGTCATCTTGGGCATCAGTGTTCAAAGTAAATAAAAGACTGTTACTCCCCCTTTTCAAACCCCTAGTGATTGACAGTGTGCTCCTACTGTCAAACTTCTTCGCGCCACTATCTGATCTACCAGATGATGACAGTTCATCCGCCCCTGTGTCTGCTATTCAAACATCTCCTCAGAGAAGGAAGCAACATCCGAGTTTTGCCTTAGTTTCTTTTGTTTGCTTTAGTTTATTTGATTACTAACTGGGTTGGCCCTTCTTTAGTTTGGTTTTTTTGTTGACCTATTTGATTTACTTTGTTAGTTATTTCTCTCAGCGGCCTGAGTGTCATCTTGTGGGAGGCTAGGCACTCTTGGTGAGGTCCCTTCACATGTGTGTGTGTGCGTGAGTAGGAGCACCGGGACACGTGTGGAGAGGTCACCAGTCTGCTGTGAGGTTTGCTGTAGGTTTGCTGTGCTGCATGGAAGGTGAATATTGGTAGCACCCCTGGGCACTCCTCAGTTAGTCTGCCTTCCATGGTTGGCCTCAGCCTAGCTTTCTAGTTTAGTTACCATTATTTGCGTAGGCTGGGTATTTTTTGGTATTTTAAAGTGGCTTTTTTTCCCTAATTGTATTAAAAGATCCTTTTTACAAATTATTTGTAATAAAGATTCAATGGCTTCATGTTGGTTTTAATCTCTCTTTTTTTATTTCCTTAGCAGCTTCAGTTCCGGTCCTTTCTTGTTTTGATTAATTAAACAAAGTATTTATATTTTTGAACCACGTCTCTATCCTTTTTCAGTAGCGAATCTGTTTGCCTGGCTAAGCTTCAAATCCTTAATTCTGGTTTTAAAGAGAAATAGTATTTCCTGGGGTGCAATTCCCCAGGTGGCGTTGTTGGCCCTTTTCTTCGTCTTAGCCCTCCGCCACATTTTGGCGTTGTCTGCAGGATCAGCAGGATCATCAGCATCTGGCAGGCCTGAGTCTCGTCGTCCAGACGCCTCCGCCTTCCCTCTTTGGCTAGATGGAATTGGTCTTCTCCTATCTACGATACCCTGCCCAGTCACCATCCCTTTCCGAAACATGTCTGTGAATGTTCTCATTCATCCAGGTCATGGTTATCCAAAGGAATTGAATCGAGTGCAACTGGACTTGGTATATGTCCGTGAAGATGTTTCGCCTCTCATCCAAGAGGCTTCATCAGTTCGTGCCTTTCTGACTAGACCAAGCTAGTCTGACTGGCTGGTGATGAAACTCAGATATTTATCCTCTTTGGAGTCATTATCAGTGCTAACAATGTTCATGGCTCTTTGTGTTCCGATGTGTAGCAATGCCAGTCGTTATCAGATGAGAGGTGAAACGTCTTCACGGATATATACCAAGTCCAGTTGCACTCGATTCAATTCCTTTGGACATCCCTTTCCGAGTATCCCAGCAGTCCGGTCTGGCTTTAGCTCCAAGTGTGTTCCCTGCTGCACCAGTTATCAACTTCAGGGACCCCCCCCCCCTCAAATCTTGCTGTGTACAGAGGCAACATCTCAGATCCAGAGTTTCTGCTGGTGGGAGACTCAATTGTTCACTTTGTGGAACCCCCCAGGGGCTTAACATATTGTTTCTTGGGTGCAAAAATCTTGGATATAGCACAGTACATCCCTTCAATTATTGAGCTCCACCCATCCCCCCCTACAGTCTTCATCCACGTGGGTAAAAATGACATCGGGTCTAAACAATCAATCATACTCCAACATGATATTGAACTTCTTGCCATAATTGTTGAAAGTCTGAGTAAACAATGTGTAATATCTGGGCCCATTCCAACTCTGAGAAAGCTGTGAAGGTTGTAGCTAGCTTTATGGTTTTAATCAGTGGCTTCAGGTACTGTGTTCTGCCACTAGTTTCAGCTTTATTGTTCACTTCGACGTATTTTGGAATAGGAGAGACTTATATAAAAGAGATAGTCAACACCCCAACAAGAAGGGCACACATTAGCTTACAGCAAATTTTGTTTCTTCTATAGAGAATATCTTGTCATGCTAACTATCCAGCACAGCCCCTCCTCGACAGTGTTCAGATCATTCTCAAGTATACAAGATAATGACCATTTGTGGTAGGAGACAAACCACTCTGCAAAAAGGTCAGCAGCAGCTATTTTCAAATACAGGCATATCCATTTAATCACAATTCCTCGCTTTCCTTTGTCAACTCTGCCTAAGAAACAGCAGTCGGCTCTTATTACTGTGAGATCACTTGTACACAAATCTTTTTTATGTAATGATTTAATTCTTTCAAATGATCTAGATCTCTTCATGATAACAGAATCCTGGCTTACACACAAACGATCATATTCGGAGCCAGCCCACCTGGTTAATGTTTTTTAAACCAGCCCAGACTAACAGGCAGGGGTGGTGGGGTTGCCCTTTTCTATAAAGATAGCTACAAATTCTCACTGGGGCGTCCGAGTAGCGTAGCGGTCTATTCCGTTGCCTACCAACACGGGGAACGCAAGTTCGAATCCATATTTTTGGAGTACTTGTATCGAGAAACGCTCACATGTTCTCCCACTGCTGTTTTTAGAAATAGTGGCTGTAGCTGGAGAATAGTGGTGATGGTGTGATGATGCACAACTTGACCAATCTTGATTGACAGGGATGTTAGCTCCTCCTTAATGTTCTCAGATTTAGCACGACTTCCTGAGCAGGGTCGAAATTAGGATCCGGGGACTATCTCCAAAACCAGGCCGCCGCCAATGGGAAAAAAAATCAGAACCCAAAAATTAACGGGCTCGTTTAGGTGTCAGCCCCCCCTTTTTTTTCTCCCCAATTGTTTGTTTTTTTTTGGGGTTTTTTGGCCAATTACCCCACTCGTCCGAGCCGTCCGGTCATTGCTCCACCCCCTCTGCCGATCTGGGGAGGGCTGAAGACTACCACATGCCTCCTTCAATACATGTGGATTCACCAGCTGCTCTTTTCATCTGACAGTGAGGAGTTTCACCAGGGGGACATAGCTCTTGGGAGGATCATACTATTCCCCCCAGTTCTCCCTCCACCCCCAAACAGGCACTCCAACTGACCAGAGGAGGCGCTAATGCAGCGACCAGGACACACCCACACCCTGCTTTCCACCCGCAGACATGGCCAACTGTGTCTACAGGGACGCCTGACCAAGCCGGAAGTAACACAGGGATTCGAACCGACGATCCTGTGTTGGTAGGCAATGGAATAGACCACAACGACACCCGGAAGCCCAAGTTGTGGGTTCTGATTTTGTTTCGTGACATTCTGACAGTGGATAAGGGTCATTTCGTACATCATGTCCACCTTTCCATCTCTTTATCCTCAAAATGCAGAAAACTTAAACAACAGGCTACATCCATTTTCAGAGACATTACCACACATTGGAATACATAGAGAACCTTGAAACACACACACACACACACCTACACGCAAACATACGTGTGCACGCGCACACACACATTTTTTGCTGATAGTGATGACTGATGTCCATCTAAATGTCCCCCATAAAAAACAAATGGTGGTCAGCTTCATGAATCAATCAGTTGAGAGGTGCGGCCCTGAAAGCCAACATCGCTCATCATCCAGGCCAAATGTTACCATCTCCAAACCGTTTATTCATCCCGGGCACCATTTCGTACACAACATCTGTCGCACTGGCAGAGATAGTGAGCAAAAATTGTTATCAAACAATGGAAGCCATCCAGCAGGGGGTGCTTTGTGTTGGGAAGCCAGAGACAGAATTTCCTGTTGGTTATAGGCAACACCGAAGACTCAATTTCTGTACAAAACACCTGCAATGAAGACTCACGAAATAAATGAAATCATCTCGAAGCTGCACCATGCAGTATAAAGTGAGAGATTATTTCCGGTTGGTTAGAGACGTAGTTGGATGGTTTCCTTTTATAAAAAAAAAAACAAACATCTGCAATGGAGAAAAATGTAAAATCTTGCAACAGAACAGGGGGTAACCAGTATATTGTATAATCCAATTTAAGGCTCGGCTATATCTGCAGGTGGTATCAGCTCGCACAAATCACTTGTCACAAAGGGGTGAGGATAAGTGGGAGCAAACCACAGATGTTAATTGATAAAAGCTGAGACGTGGCTGTGTGTGGACCAGCACACTGCCATGGTGGGAGTACAAATAACTGTCATGAGCTAAAGGCTTATATCCCTTTATGGCGCAGCATCCATTTGGAAACAATATTGGAAGGGAATGAATTAAAACGGTGATTGGATTGTAACAGTCAATTACTGTAGTTTAGTGTAAAGTTTTATTTCTACATTTCTACATCCACCACGCTTAATACTTAGAAGAGACAACAGGACGAGCATCCAGGAGGCGTGGCAGTCTATTCCGTTGCCTACCAACACGGGGATCGCCAGTTCGAATCCCTGTGTTACCTCCGACTTGGTTAGGCGTCCCTACAGACACAATTGGCCGTATTTGGGAGTGGGGAGCCAGATGTGGGTATGTGTCCTGGTCGCTGCACTAGCGCCTCCTCTGGTCGGTCGGGGCACCTGTTCGGGGGGGGAGGGGGAACTGGGGGGAGTAGCGTGATCCTCCCACGCGCTACGTCCCCCTGGTGAAACTCCTCAATGTCTGGTGAAAAGAAGCGGCTGGCGACTCCACATGTATCGGAGGATGCATGTGGTAGTCTGCAGCTCTGCCCCCGATCAGCAGAGAGGGTGGAGCAGTGACCGGGGACAACTCGGAAGAGTGGGGTAATTGGCCAAGTACAATTGGGGAGAAAAGGGGGGGGGGGACAGACAGCGGGTCTCTAAAGTTGGGATTGCTGAAATGTATGCAGCAGCGGTCCATGTGTATGTGTGTGTGTGTGTGTGTGTGTGTGTGTGAAAAGCATTTTTTTGTGTGCAAGTACAGGGATGTCTGTATGTGTGAATATGTTTGCTTGCATGTGTGTGTGCAAGTCTGCATGTATCCATATTCACAAGGGGAAAAAAAACTGCCCGTCAGTAGATGCGTCAAACTTTTGAGGTACACCAAAAGCAAGCAGGAGAACAATGGGAGACGCAGGCCGCCGTCTTCTTCACTCTTCCTCCCACTGACCGATTAGAGACGCATTAGTCATGCAACACACTCTGCTTCAATTCTAGCAACAACAGACAAGGACAATGATGATGTACCAGCATCATACCAGCTCTCCCACTGTACTACGACCAGGCCAGAGACATGAGACGTGTCTCTAGACAGACAGAAAACATGCAGAGCAGACAGACAGAAGGAGAATTAGACAGGTAGGAGAAGGCCAGATAGAGAGAGACAGAGGGAGCGAGTTGGGAAAGCCAGATGTCCTTGACAAGATAATGGCTGGGGTTGGGTATATATATATTTTTGTGTGTGTGTATGTGCGTGTCATTGTATGTTTATATGTTAGTGTGTGTGTGTGTGTGTGTGTGTGTGTGTGTGTGTGTGTGTGTGTGTGTGTGTGTGTGTGTGTGTGTGCTGAGGGGACACACAATGGGAGGGCAGTGATAGAGATTATAAGGGAGGGTGAATGGAGAGAAAGAGAGGTAAGATAAAGAGATGAGAAAGTGTATCGTGTGTGTTTGTGTGTCTTGTGTGTGTGTGTGTGGTCAGGACATGATCGAATGATAAAGACAGAAGAGAGACGACGGAGAGAAAGAAACAAAGAAAGACGGAGGGAGAAAAAGGGAAAGAGAGAGAGAGAGAGAGAGAGAGAGAGAGAGAGAGAGAGAGAGAGAGAGAGAGAGAGAGAGAGAGAGAGAGAGAGAGAGAGAGAGAGAGAGAGAGAGAGAGAGAGAGAGAGAGAGATTTGGTCTTTCCATAGCCCAGCCAGTCCAGGACGCTGGGTCTATGAGGCAGTAAATTGCTGTGGTTCAATGTGTGCTCTCCAAACGCTGCCGCACATTATTGATAAATCAGTGTGTGTTAATGAGAGCAGCTGATGGGGCCTGATGAATCATGCCACAACAATGAGCCCCGCTAGCTCGCGCGCATGCGTGCGTACACACACACACACACACACACACACACACACACACACACACACACACACACACACACACACACACACACACACACACACACACAAAACATTCTTGTAAACGCATGTGCACACACACACATACATGAACACACAAAAAACTATCCCCAGAAGAGATGCGTGAGCTGACTGCTGTCACACTGGCATTCGCTGATTGTCTCCCAAGCACACACACACACACACACACACACACACACACACACACACACACACACACACACACACACACACACACACACACACACACACACACACACCGGTTTGCAGTAGGTGTGGTGAACAGTTGGCCCAGTGTTGCGGTAACGAGTGCGAGTGTTATTCTGCCCCCTTCACAAGACGGGGCAGGGCTTTCACAGGCGCTACAGCATGCAGTCAAAGGACAACACAAGCTATTTTGGTTCCCCTTTGATATCCAATAGGCGGCTTAACATCCTCATTAGATCATATCAGCTCCGTGCACTCACTCACACACAAAAATACACAATACACCCGTACACACATACTCACTCAAAAACACTGAGAGCACCAAATTATCTCTCGCCGCCACTCTCTACCTAAATTATCTTATAGTTTGTGTGTGTGTGTGTTGTGTGTGTGTGTGTGTGTGTGTGTGTGTATGTGTGTGTGTGTGTGTGTTGTGCATGAGTTCTTGCTTGCATTCAAAAACACTGCTATATATTGAGGAACTGTGGGCTGGTTTGTTTGCATGTATGAATGCTTGCTTGCATGTGTGTAGATGTTTCTGTGGGTGTGCAGGTGTCGTCTTGGTGCATGCTCAACAATCCAGGTAAGAAAATCAAAGAACGTTGAATCAGTTCACCTGGATACAATGTTTACTGACCAATACCTTTCATCTCTCAACTAAGTGACCTCTTCAGTCCAAACTGACCACAGGTATCCCCACCCTTATAAACAATAGAGCCGCATAACGACCGAACCCAACGACCAGTTTCATCTGCAAATATGAAACCAACGACCAGTTTCATATGCAAATATGAAACCAATGACCAGTTTATGTAAATATGAAACCAACGACCAGTTTCATATGCAAATATGAAACCAACGACCAGTTTCATATGCAAATATGAAACCAAAGACCAGTTTCATATGTAAATATGAAACCAACAACCACTTTCATATGCAAATAGGTATGATCATTAACTAGAGTTTCAAGGCCATGTGTACTATTCACAGAGGATTTGGGAATGTCGCATGTTTTCCAACAGGCACATGCATGATTGTCCCTCGTGGAAGTTGCAATTGGAACAAATGTGTGTTATGGCTGACCTCTGTCTTAGATACCAACACACACACTCGACAGTAGAGTACTCGATATTTTTTCATACAAAAAGGTATGGTGAAATTTCAGTGGCTTGACCCACACTTGTGTATTTTACTTTTGTCTTCTTGCATATGCTGACCTGGATCGTCCCAACACCAAATGCTGTCCGAACAGCAACACTTCCCTCTACTACTTCAGCTAGTCATAAACGGAGCATTAAGACATTTTTTTCCAGCAGGACCTCCAGTCGTAAGGACATGCAGGTATATACTGTCCTGTTTGTGTTTATGTTCTAAGTATAATCAAGCAACTTGAAAATTATGTTCTTTTTTCCATTACGTGTTTGCATGCATGCGTGTGTGTGTGTGTGTGTGTGTGTGTGTGTGTGTGTGTGTGTGTGTGTTTGAGGGGCAAGCTGACCTTGTTATAAGCTGAGTGGGCTGTAGTGCTGGGATTCATTAGTATGAGTTAGGCGAAGGTAAGAAGGTGTGTGTGTGTGTGTGTGTGTGTGTGTTTTCAGAGGTGAGTAGTGGTGAAGGAGTGACAGAGTGGGGAGAGATGGGGGATGACAGCATGAGGGAGAAGGAGGGAGATGAGGGGGCGTTATATGGGTCAGGCCGGGACACACCAACACACGTCAGCCCCCTCCCAATCCGTCACTTGTGGCAGGTGAGCAGGTAAGAGTTGAGGACGGACGGACGGACGGACACACACACACACACACACACACACACACACACACACACACACACACACACACACACACGGTAAACTGCGCACCCGAGAACAGGGCAAACACACATACATTAAGTACAAAACTCCTCCCCTACCAAGTCCTAAAAGGCCTCTAGTATGTGTTATGTGAACAGAGGGGCAACCTGATCTCTCAGGTCACAATGCCATGACGCACAAGCAGACAGTGATAGATGCATGACAACACCCAGACACACACCCATCCAAATATGTGCACACACAGAGATGCTGCTCATTTTGTAGCAGTATCAGATCATCCGTGGCATTAAAAGTGCCATAAACTGGTGTACTAACAATAGGATGACCACATTTTCCAAACCGATATTCAGGGTCTCATGCATGAGCACTTCAGATGCATTCTTCTGACGTTATAATGCAAGGTTTACATCTTGGCTGATTAACAATGCCAATACCTTTATATTCATTTAGTTTTAATCTTATGAATGGTCCCCATTACATAATGCCAGGGGGTGATTCCTATTTTTTTTTGGATTTTTCCCTGTTTTTCTCCTAAATTGTACCTGGCCAATTACCCTACTCTTCTGAGCGGTCCCGGTCGCTGCTCCACCCCCTCTGCCGATCCGGGGAGGGCTGAAGATTACCACATGCCTCCTCTGATACACGTGGAGTCACCAGCCGCTTCTTTTCACCTGACAGTGAGGAGTTTCACCAGAGGAGGCGCTAGTGCAGTGACCAGGACACACACCCACATCCGGCTTCCCACCCGCAGACACAGCCATTTGTGTCTGTTGGGACGCCCGACCAAGCTGGAGGTAACACGGGGATTCGAACCGAAGAGCCCTATGTTGGTAGGCAAAAGAATAGACCTCGATGCTACCCGGATGCCCAGTGATTCCTATTTTTCATTTTTTCTTTGTCACAAATATGATAATTAAAAATAAAAATACCAGGGTTCCTATGAACTGAAATGACTGGTATGTGTTTGCATGAAAACACTGAAAATTTGAGTTAAAGCTAGCATAGGCAACTTTAGAGAAACCACCAAGAGTCAACTGGATTTTGAAAGTATCCAACTGAAAAAATCCTAGCCCCTCCCTTCAGGTCTCCCTCCAAAGCCAATCCCCCAAAACACATGGACGCTCAATGCCTGACTACGGCTGGAGTCGGTTCACGAGGGAGCGTTGGGGAGAGGGGCGCAGTGCATTGTTTTCATCACTAACCATGTCAAACTACCTCACGTCTCATCCACATTTGGTTTGATCTCTTGCTTTATGCACCCTCTTTTTGGTCATAGCCTTTTCTACTACAGTCTTTCTTTTCTTGCTTTGTTTAGCGGTGCAAGCTGTTGTAGGCATAATTGGAACTGCAAATTTTGGCTGCACTTTCTCTGCCATTCTTGTGCCACTAGCTTGCTAGCTTTAGCCTACTCTTGTGGAAGACTCTGGTAACACACAATGAGTGCATGGGCACAGTGCACGCAGGTAGGCGGGTCGGTATTTAGACAGGCAGGTAGGCCATCCAGTCATTTCATGCAGACTGATGAAATGACTGGATGGGCTAATTACAGGCTTGCGGCAGCCACAGCTATCGGATTTTTATTTTATTTTGTCAGAGCATTTAATTTATTGATTGCGGTCAAAGACAATTTCAACAAACATAACAAAAAAACCAAAAAAAGCTTCCATAATAAATTCCCAACCCTAGCTTTAAACTGAGCATTTTGAACAAGTACTGAAAACTGGAATATTTTTGTGTTTTGAAAGATTTGGCAGCACTGAGATTAAGCCCGGTCAACGCAACTTTTAGAGATCCTTCAGTGATCCCCAATCAATCTCTGGCCCCAAACACTTAATATTCAACCACTCAAATGATGGCATCAGAAGTTAAATACAAGAAAATATAGTAGATGCCAGTTAACCCAGCAAAGATGCGCTGCATGCAGTAGAAACCAACAAAAACAAGTGGAGGCTAAAATAAACAAGAAAAGTCCAATAGAAAC